>NC_060156.1:7368641-7404938 GCF_021292245.1 Micropterus dolomieu | reverse complement strand
GTTCCCCCCCCCCCCCCCCCCCCCCCCCCCCGGCCCTCAGTGAAATGTGAAATGCCTATGAAATGTGGGAAACATCCCGGTGTTCACTACATGGTGCTAGATGAAAAGTTAAGAGATCGAAGTTTGGAATGACATGATTGACTGGCCATCACTAGAAATCCTCTGTTCTAACTATTTATTCTTATTTCTGAGACAATTGTCTATGTTTGTGTAAGTACACAACAGCAATTACTGCACTATCACCTAGATGCAGAAATACAGAGGTGAGAAAACAGGTAGAGGTAGCACACACACTTTGACTGTAATAGAAGTCTAAAGTTGAGATTGATAAAGGATTAAATGAATTGTTTGTCCCTACCTGAAACTGCATGTTCCCAAGTGATTTTGCTCCATCCACCAGGAGCACCTTTCTTCCATCCTATTTGCTGACTTTTATTTAGTTAGTAGCCAGCCAGAGGAGGAGAAGTGTAGCAACAGAGACACATTCATTTGAGCCACAATGGAAAGGCAAGGCAAAGCACTTAAAAGCCTTAAGAAATACGGTCTTGGTCACTGGGATCTTGGGTTTTCAGGAGCGTGGCCAGGAAGGTCAATAAGGGTGCAGAGCTTAGAGGTG
The DNA here is from genome assembly GCF_021292245.1 of Micropterus dolomieu. NCBI lineage: Eukaryota > Metazoa > Chordata > Actinopteri > Centrarchiformes > Centrarchidae > Micropterus > Micropterus dolomieu. The sequence continues at coordinate 7,404,322 of NC_060156.1, read as the reverse complement.
GGGCCAGAGAGGAAGGGGTTGGGGGTGGATGGGAGACAAGGGCAGGAGGTGTTAATAGAATCAGAGTTTCCTCTGGAAGAGCTCTCAGAACCGGCTTGGCTGCATGGTTGACATGTAATCAGTGAATGTCATGGGAGAGCAAAAACCCAAGCCACAACTCTTGGACTGCACTCTTGTCTTTGATATCAGAATGTGACACAGGCAATGACAAATCATCACTGTAAGCCTTGCAGTTTTTTGTAGAATTCACAAACAACAACCAACCCTGTGCCAATCCAATACATAAGTGATGTTGCCCCTCCCTTCTATAATTGCAGCAAGTCTAAATTTGGAAAACAACAATCCTTTTTTATATGCCCAGAAACTTTCTCTGAGATATTTCTGCTAAGATGAGTAGTAGAATGAATAAGACAGAACTAATAAATAGATACTAAATCACAGGAAAGTCATATCTCAGGACGAGTGTGTAGTGATAATGTATAAAATAAAAGGCCGCTGCCCAGGTCATGCATTTTTATCCTCTCTGCATCTACACACTGTCATTCATTCCTTTTTGCTGTTAGTAGCTTTTTTACACCTGATAGCTTTCAACAATACATCGTGGGAAAGAAATACAATCTTGAGTGAAGTGTCAAATTTTGCTCTGCTGTGGTATCAGATGTTTATGTCAGTGTTTTTCTCCTTTCTTTTTGTCTTCCTCTACCTCAGACCCTGTGGCCTAGGCTGACTCTTGTGCCAACCCCGGTAGGAACATCAGTGGGTGGGTACTTGACAGAGCCAGTGCCAGGGAGTTAATACCACTCAGTGCTGCTGGAGGTGTGACACAGTCCCAGCCCTCTACACATTGATTCACACAGGATTAAGCCACCACATGATGCTTCAGGCGGAAGGCCTGGTGCAGCTGATTTACCATCCCTGTCAGACTTAGCGTCTTTGGAAGTCTCGTCTGCCCCCACTCCTGTATTCTGTGGAAGGACAAGTAAAAAGCATCTGCCACTGCACCAACCAGATCACCCAAAGGGATGACTGGTAGTCATCTTGCTCAGGTACAGCGCAATCTTGCAATTTTATATTTACATGTTCCTACAGTTTGGGTTGATTTTGAGGAAAAATTGTTATTTCTGGGTTTTATTCGAGGGCGCAGGTATATTGCTTTGTTGTATGTGTCCCAACCAGTTTCAGTTTCGTTGAAAGATGAGTAGTTGGAAAAACTAACTACTGTATATTGTGAAAGATGAACAAATGGACTAATTAGCCTACTGTTATAATGCCAAGTCTTATTTGTGACCTGCATGCATATGCAGAATCACAAAATGTAGCCCGCTGAATAGTAAAACAGTTTCCTTAAAAAATGTCTCTTTTAAATAATAATGATAATAATAGATTTAGCCGTTTGACCTGTTGCAATAATGTTAATCAGAAGCATCTTGCAGTCAGGAACATTCTGTCTCCGTTAGTAATGTTTTCTTATGTTACTTCTTCTTGGTAGAAAAAGGTTTATGGACTAGCAAAATAATCTTCAAGAATCCACTGAGAGTTTGACAGGAAGTAGAAACAAAATTACAAAAACACAGAGTTAATGTTAGGGAAAGATCGCAGACTAAGGTGAAGTTGGGGTTAGACAGGTAAAACACCATGTCAAGGTCAGGGAAAGACTGTGGTTACAGCTGATAAAAGGTCAACGCTAATTACAGGTCTATTATGGGATAAGAACTCCATTTTCCTGTATGAAAGGCCAGCTTGCTACACTCCATCCACCACCTCAACCTTATGATAATGATTGAATGAATGAATAATGATTGTTGGCATTGGATGTCATTGGTGAGGTGGGGATTCGTCCATTATGGATGTCTTTTCCTGGGATACTGGGCTGATCTGTCCCCATATGTTTTGTTTCAACTCCTTTTCAATCAGCAGTGCCCATTTGTTGTCATGATGAAAAGTCTGAAGAGGCTAAACATTTTTGGAAATGGCAAACGAATATAGTTTTTCAAAGCTGTCATCATCTGTTCAGAGAACAAAATTGGGAAGTCGTCTTTGTTACAGTTCTGACTGTACACTGTGTCAGGCTATTTCAGGAATAAAATGGATGGCAGTGTTCTCAAATATCAGTCCATATAGTGACAGATGAATGCAACTGCACCCACAAGCCTGTGATCAAAGGAAAAACAACCCTGTGTTGTGCATTGCATTTCTGATTGTTTCAATGCTGCCATGGTCATTCCTGCCAAAGAAAACATCTGCAAAAATCAGCCTCAGCCTGTTTTGGTGAGGATGGATTTCTGTTTTTATATTGCCAAAGCTAATCACAAAAAATGTCACGCATCAGCACGCGAAGAAAATACAGTTGTGTTAACCTGAATATACTGGACGTACTACACACAGCACAGGGATATGAGCAGGCATTTTAGCAGAGAAGTGAAGAGAGAATTAGCTGGTCGGCTTCATAATTGTGTGGAAATCCAGAGAAGAGGGTGGCATCTCTGGTAAACGTACTGGGATCAAATGCCTTTGTTTCCACTCCAGACTGAACTGGCTGTTTGGCTTATTTAAAGAGAGGCTGGAGGATCACACGGTGATTGTTCAGAGCCTTGGCATACCAAATTAGCTTTTGCCATTCATTTGGAAGGATCTAATCAAACATTAATTATTGTGGCCACCTGTGAAAGAAGAGGCTGTGGAGTGTTGCCCGTCTGCTCCCTTACGGTAGCTGCAGGGTCCTCACTCTCTGAATCCAGCGAGTGAGCCCCAAACAAGGACCACAAGAGACAGAGAAGCAGATTGCATTCCATCAGATCATGGAGTATCTAATAGGATGCACAGCAGCATCTGAGCCACGCTGCTGTTTGCCAGGTTTTCTGTGACCACTGAGAGCCTGGCATGATTCCTTTGACCCAGATATTTAGCAGTTTAAAAGCTTTTCATTTTTTTTCTTTTCCTTTTTCTTTTTTAAAGATTTTCAGGATAGCTATATATGTATTGCTCCTTTCCTAACATGCACAGACTGGATGAGTCCAAGCTTGAGCTTACAAAACAGTACCAGCATGCCTTGGGGTCATGCTTGTTTTCATTGTTTGTTTTTGTCCATGTTTTCCAATCAGTTGTGACATGTTCTCTCAGCCTATGGAGATCACTGCTTGTCCCATGAATAGGCAAATTAGACTGGCTAGAGGGTGGATGTAATCTGGGTGCAGTCAGGTATGAGCAGTGCAGCCGGAGACGTTGGCTAGTAATCAGCAACCAGAGGTGTCTAATTGGCATATGGCTGCGTAAGCGCCAGACTATTCTGCTCATTCATCCAAGTAGAATAAGTTCTCTGGCCGTCAAAAAAATGTGAGACAAAGCTTTAATTAAAAAAAAAGTACTGCATACATTCTATTCAAAGTGGCTTCTTTATAGCAGAGAGAACTATTATCACTGTCTTTTGGGTTGACAGATTGAAAATGATATGCTACACATTTGCCTGTGTAGTGTGTGTGTGAAACCCGTGCTGCGGGTTTGGTATTGACAGATACAAACAAGAGTTGTTTGACTCTGAAATGTCAAACCCTGAATTTGTGCAAGTTAAAACCCTCTGACACAAAGAGACCAAAACACTGTTGACTATAGAACAACTCATCAAACCCTGAGGGAAATTGGACAGTCCATCAAAAACTAGGCATCTGGCAGCTCACTTCTGGGCACTAAGCCATCTCCACCCTGCAATTCTTTCTCATTAAACACATTTTACCCCCACCAAAACACAGCTAAAGCAGCAAAGTCAAAATCTAATTTCCCAAAAATGAAATCAAGCAAAAATGTTCTGGCACCCAGCGTTTTCACAGACACACCATGTGTAAATAATCTTAAATCTCAAATGCCTGCTGCCACTCAGCATTTAATCTACCGTCAGACAATCTCTATGATACTTAGACATCACAACAAAATGTAAACCCACTGTGTTGTGGTGATCTGTAACAAGAAAAATGAAATTATATCTTGCCATGATGAACTTTATGATTAAGCTCAGTAGGTAAATCTTGCTTACATATTTAATATATTAACATTGCTTTTTGGTGTAAAATACAAACAATAGTATAGAATAGTTACAACTTGAAAATCTAAATCTCAAAAAGTCTCCATGTGATGATGTGTGTATCGCTGACACCAACTTGTGTCAGTATCTCTCAGTTTGCATAATCTTAACTTGTTCAATTCCGTTTTTTCTTATGCATCAACTCTGTATGTTGCATAATTTGTGCAATTGTATTACATTTTATGCCAAATTATGTGTTGCAATTATAAGTTTTGCTGTGAATCCAAAAGGTTTTAGGTTGAGTTCCGTGATTGCAGAATGACAAAAAAACAGCAGGGAGCGCTCTGTGGGATGATAAGCCAATAATAACAAATCTCACAATACCCAAGACTTACAGTGCAGCAAAATGTGATTTTGGAAAATGAATCACTATCATGTACACCGTAACATCAGTCTCTCAAAGCATCAGGTGTTACAGATTCAATTCCATATTCATTAATTTTGCTGTTGGTGCAACACAATTAGAGGCCTAGTGAATCCAGGACTAATCCCCAACACTCACAGGACATGAATAACAATAGCAGGATATGGCAATAAATGAGCTGCAATAAAAATGTACTAATACCCTGTATTACTCCAAGCTTAAAGTCTGCCCTTCCTTCAGTACATGTTTCCACTTCTGCCTTGGGAGGCTGAGATGTTCAAGACTATCTGACAAATTATGTCTGGTCTATGTGGGAGGAGAAGCACACATGGCATGTTGGATTTACCAAAAAAAGAAGACTATGATTCACATGTGAGAGAGTGTTATGCACTTTGGAAGGTGACACTGAATGTCATGTTTCTGGGCTGGAGGTTTCAGTGGGACATTTCCTACACAGCAGTCTCAGAGTGGCTGACACCTTCTGCACTTTCCCCATTTTAAAAGAGCTACACACAATCTCTTCCTCTGGTTCAGAGTGAGTTACTGATTAATTCCACGTTCTTCCCACAGGAGTAAGAGAGGAAGCAATGAGCTGGACTATGACTCTAAAAGATGACTTTGGGGTCATTGCCTGGACACGGCGAGCTGGGAGCTACCTCAGCCTCTTCCTCCTTTTGTCTCTCTTTGCCTTTTCTGTCCCGTCAGACATTCTGTTTCCTAAGGACCATCATTTCTCATGGAAAGCAGGTAAAATGTTTAATTATTCTTCTTTGCTATAAATTTGTTAATGAACACCCCTTTTTGAGTCTTCACATACAATCATCCAGGTCAAATCTTGTTCATCTCTGGAGCAAAATCATTGGATGAAGTAACTCACAATTCCACACAATGAGATATGCAACTGCATCTCACCTTCTCATTATTTGCTGGGGTCGCTTCACTGGTATTCTATGGAATGTATTAATTTACAATGACTCTTAATCCATTCAAGTGTAAGGATTTAACAAGACATCCATCTGTTAACCTGTAAAGGTTCATACAATTGGAAATGTTGCATGCATGAGCACACAAACTCACACACACACACGCACATATGTCAGACAGTCACTGCTTCTCATTACAGGAGAAAAATACTGTACGACTAGATTCATTATCTATGCAACCAGTTCTGTGGGGAAGGTCCTCTTTCTGATACATAATGTTAGGGAGCACAAACCTCGATCTGCTATTGGACATCATCAAGGCAGAGGGTCCTTTGCTTTCGCCTGGGCGGTTAGCATCATCCCTTCTGTCTGACCGACTATCCATCCACAGCTCCATGGTGACAAGTAGGGCTATGATTGTTACCATAATGATGTGTATGCTGTGGTAACGTGCAGTGGTTAATGAGACATTGGTGCACAGTAATAATAATGTCCTCGCGTGTTCTGCTGAGGATTTATGGTCCCAGTCTGATTGACATGGCTTCAATGAACAGCATGCTGTATACAGTACATATGTTGCTCTGTGAATGTTGAGTCTAAATGGATGGATTTCTAAAAGTTTTTTCTGTCACAAATACCTTATTATGCATCCATGCAATATTATATACATAATCAGTGAACCACCTTTAGACAGCTGTTTGGAAAGCTTCTGTCACACGTCACTCCCTTATAAAGGGAATGTGAGGCAATCTCCCGATTCATCCTTCACTCGCTTAACAAATTCAATTGAAAATGCATTTCCAAAGCAGCTTGAGGAGGAAAACTTGGCCTTCCCACACAAAAGCCCCACTTGCTGTGCGATTAGCACTTTCATTTCTCACTCTGTGGTTGGGTAATGACACTGCCCAAGTGATAAAGAGATTGATTAATTTCACTTGAAAGAGCGTATGTTCAAAAGGGTTTTAACCGGGACACCAAGTGTGAGGATTTGACATCCTTGCAGGGCTAAGATGGCTTATGAGTTGTTGCTTAACTGGAAATGAAAACCACTTTAAAAATAAGAAAGGAAATCTCAAACGTAACATGCTTCTCCCCTGAATATATCCCCCTGATGTCACTTTGACTCCAGCAAAAACCGAGGGACTGTAACAAGCGTTATCACAATGCTTTGAAGTGAAATATGACAACAGAAATTTTAGTTGAAGAATAGTCAGTTGTACAATAAAACACGTGTGCGAGGATGTATTTGGAATAGTCTGGTTTTAATGGGTAAACATTCTTCTGGGCCACACATCTGTCTCATATTCAGTATCTCTGCATCAGCTCCAGGCTTTATGTCAGAAATCTGAGTATTACGTTCATATTGGCAAATATTGATTTAACGTCCCCATGTCTACCATGGACGTGATTTATTTGAATACATAATTTGGCCCACAAGCTCACTTTTAATTTTAGCCTTGTCAATGTAGGAAAGATGTGCTCTAAATTATGCACATCTATCCTATTGTATGTTTGGTGTGTCTATCTAGGCCAGCAGCATTGTGGGGTAAATCTTTTGTGTGAGCCAGTTCCCAGAGCTGTGGCTAAGCTGAGAGTCGCTGGCTCAAACAGAGAGCTGGAGCCATTTAAGCTTGACCTTCAACAGTGTCTTGGAGAGCAGAATTGAGCATTGAAATACTGCCGCTAATGAGACTACCATTTAACTCTTAAAGTGACGTTTGAAAGACGATCCCTTTTAAACAGCCATACTCGTTGTAACTGCGAGGTACACATTAACTCACAGCACACTGAAGAGCAGTTTGTCAGAATAGACACTGAGATGGTAATAAGAGTTCAAAACCACCATTTGAGCTTGTAAGGCGCAAGAGAAGAATCAGTTATCTGCCACAAATATCTGGTACCAAATTTTGTGTAAGAAAAATGCTATAGGGAATATCACATATGATGATAGAGGTTTCCCTCTGCAAATACCCTCACAACACATCAGCGCTGTCAACTGGCACAGCCCAGCGTGATTTGCATTTCTCTGTATGTGTGTGTTTGTATTGTTTGGTATTGTATTTTTCATTACATTAGTATTGTTGCCCTGGTAGAGATTTCATATCACTAGTTTATGCATTAAAGAAACTGATTTCAGAATATAATCGCAGGCAATTAAAAATGTGCACACTGTTGCTTGTGCCACTTAAATGTTGTTTTTGAAATCCAAGAGATCATATACAGTCCTGTTAGTTTCAGAATGCTATATCCTCTAAAACAGAGCGTTACAATTGGATTTATTTTGACATTCACAAGCATCTGCATTTAAACACGACAGAGCGACACTGTGCTCATCCAGTGTCAGCTTTAGTCTCCTGAAGAAGTAAGATCTTCTCTCCCAGGTTTTCATTTGTCATCTTTGAAATGAGCGTAATTTATTCTTCTGTAAAAAGTCTTTAAAATGCTGGGATTAACCTATCAGAAGTTATTTGCGTTTTATATGGCCTAGTTTAACAAACAGGAAAAGAGCTGCTTTATTCTTAGATACAAGTGCTCATCCCAGACGGGGCTGTATTGTACATCAAAGCTTCTTTTCTGTAAAAAAAAACAAAACATATTTATTTAAGTTTTTTATTTTCCTTTTTTTGACAAGGGAATCCAACTAATTTGGGAAAGTGAGGTATCTTTATCTCTGAGGAGAAAAATGTGATATTCCAACATCATTTTAACAATACATTGGAGACTGTGTACAGTATCAAGACTGCAGTGAGCACAGATTAAGAAAAGGCATTTGTATTTGTTTAGTGACTCCTGTTGATCTCCTGTTTTGGTTATAAACATAAAATTATATGTGTCGCTGTTTTGATAAATCCTGCTAGGGTTCTCTGGGGTATTGCAAAATGTATCCAACTACATCTATATTAGCTGTAAGAATCAGCTGAGGGGTGATGCTTTTCAAAAGATTGAGAAATCAATAAAGGATTTCCTTAATGAGTGGGATCTCAGCTCCTTCTGGATTATTCAAAGAGCATACGGGGCTGAAGCCCCAGGGAACTGGTCTTTCCCAGTGCCTGGTGGCTGTAAGAAAGAATAAACCCATATGTGCAGTGATACAGTCAGGCAACATTTACATTTCATTTCAAGGTCTCAGAGTGTATTTATTTGCAATTTCACCACACTGTTGCACCATCAAAGCTGAAATCAAACATCAATGCTGCTGTGAGCTTCTGTTGTTTCTGAAAAATAAGCTCAAAGGAGGCAGAGTGCTAGGATCGGGTCTGTCAGGATTTCACATTTAACCAAATGGCACTGAATAATTTAGAAAGGGTTTTTTCACTTTATGGTGACAAAGGAGACAAAATCACATTAGACAAATGCATTTTTAGCCAGTTAGCATCACTGGAAAAGCTGTTGCAATTGAACAATATCTATAGTTTCCCTCATACTGGGTTCCTCTTACAACAAAGGTAAATGCACTGCCCTATCAGCTGTTATTGTCACAGCCAATATTGTAACTTGTGGCTGATAGAATTATTTTATACAATGATCCAAAGCTTGTCCTGATGGAGGTGCTGGAGGAGCAATCAAGGGGTCCCCAGATCCAACAGGTTCTTTCAACCAAAATTCAAGTGGCAGGCGACAATTCAAACTCTATAGCCTAACTCCACTAAAATATAATGAAGTGCAGCTCTCAGTCATTCTGTGCTGCTTTCAGATCTGTTTCCCCTGTAGATGAACTTTTCTCCTGTAATACCATCCCTGCTTAGTCATGATTTAGGCTTCCCTCTTCTTTGTGTCTTTAAATGTGATTGTAGCTCCTTTTCACCTCAATGATAAATTATTTAATTTTATTTCAGTTAGAAACTCCTGACTTCAATAGTTTAATAGTTTCAGCAGGTTTTTTGCTCATGTTCAATACTTTCTGCACATTCAAAATCTCTCCCTTGTATCTGTGTTCTCTGACATGTCCAGAAAAAAGTCATAATATTATCAGACTAACATCATCATTTAATAAGAAGTCTACCAGCTACGTGACCACTCTAGCTCTATCAGCTACACTACCACTCGTAGTAACGTTATCCCCTTCAGAACGTTTGACCGACGCAGTTTGGGACTGCATGTTGCATGTGATACCGAAAGTGAAACACTTGTGATCAAGCATAAATCTCACCGCAAATCCACACACATTAACTTCGGCAGCTCATAAAGCGCTCAGAGTCTCAAACAGAGCAAGTTTGCACCTCACTTTCTAGATGTTTATGTTGCAAAACTCTTCCAGCTACGTTACCATTCGTCACAGCTGTCTGGACAAACAGCGAAGCGGTGCGGCTCAGTTGATTACTATCAGGGCGTACGCCGTTTCTGCGTGAACAGAGTGGAGTTGATTCACTCAGTGAGTCTATGTTGTCAGTTATACATTTGTATTTCACTGCGTGAAAAAATGAATGTGTGGCTTGACAGGATGTGAAAAATTTCAATTAAGTGAGTCTCGCAAGACAGCTTTTTATCATAATGTCATAATTTAATAATAATGTCATAATTTCATCTTGTGTCAGACCCCTACTAAATTATAAACTTAGGTCTTATGTGGCCATAGATGCTATAGATATAGAGACCTTTCAAAGACCTGATCAACTGCAAATGACAAATGAGTTGAATAGTAAATAATCAGAGAATATGTTTACATGCACTGCCACAATCTGATTACTCACGTCGAGCTGAATTGAATTGGTTTCTTTCATTGCCAAACCCTAATACGAGCATACAGTTTTTCTTTACTGTGTGCATGAGTCTGAAAGTTACAAAAAACCTATGGTTCAACTGAACACTCACTTATTAAGACTTATTTATTTACATTTCTGTTTTGGGTGGATATTGGATTGAAAGGATCTTGATGCAACTATGAGTGTTGTTTTATCTCGCTCTTGCAATACTTTTCCTATACTGAGCTTTGTCACGGAAATGTCCTATCAAGGCCATGTGCAAAGTATAAGCCAAACACATCTTTTCTTCTCTATGTTGGCCTTCCATTCACACCATGCAGGCATTTGTCACGCCTCAAAAACATGCTTTTCAAAAATGCTCTTCAAACATGATCTGAAAATGCCAGTCCCACACTGTAATGAGGATGTGGAAAATAAAACTGCGATTTGGTCGACAGTCTTGGTGGAGCATGTATTGACAAACCTGAGTGTAAACTGCGTTTTCATTCTTAACTGCCTAAGTCTGGATCAGCTTTCTCAAGATAATTTAGCGCTTGAATCAACCTATAATCAAGCAGCTCAAACTGCTGTCTTGGTCAGCTGTCTGACTAAGTGTCATCGCATTCCCCTGAACGAATCAACTTATATAACATAAAAACAATGTTTGTATCAAACATAGCTGGCCAGTTAAACCAGGACAATTCATGAACATGACTCATTCAAAGAAAGGTTCTGAACCTTCTTTTCAGTTTCCCTAGCAACAAATACAAAGAACTATTTTGCAAACGTGATTGAGTTGTATAACTATTGCAAATAGTAAATTAATAAGAAAATAATTTATTTTATTTTTTACTTTACTACTAAAGAATTTTGACAGTATTAAGAAACAATTTGAAATCGTGGACCATCTGCAGCCTTGAGCACAACATAGGCAAGGCTAATGGACAGACAACGTCATAAGGCCCTTAACATCTGCTCTAATCCCAGTGATGGGACATCCCATCTGGCTAAGAGGCATACCTGAGAAGCACACTCTCTGTGTTTGCTTGTTAAACTGATTGAGAGTTCTCCATCAAAGTCAAGGCTGTAAACCACTGTAAAAACATTTCTGACTTAAAAGGTCAGTTAATTGAACTTTAAAGATGTATAACAATTTCCCAATGTATATGGTTTCTTCAAACTACAAAACCCCTCTGCTCTGTAGCAGAGCTGTAGCTGTAACATGTTTCTTAACAAACTTAATTTAAATTTTTTTTCTTGAGTTGAGTGGGCTATCTGTAGTACTTTCATTCAACTCAGAATTTCAAGTTACAGTATTTTAAAGGGGCATTATGTCGTTTCCAGCAGCCACTAGCGGTGCGGTTTTAAAATTGCTACCAGGCGTGTGCTTGTACGCGTGCTCGCTTGAACCGAAACACAACCACTTTCATACAGAAATCCTGCAATAAATGCAGGAATTCATGCAGGCTGTGGCTTTTCACTCAGACATGTTCAGGCTCTGTTACTTCAACGTTCCCATCTCAGAGGCAGATCGACACCGGCGCAGTAACTTTCATTCAGCGCAGCGAGACACCGGCATATTGGCACAGTAACGTTACTCCCGAAAAAAGGCAAAGTAAGAGCGGCTATAGACAGGTAGGGAGCCAGCTTCACACAACATGGTGGAAACTCAGTTAAACTCCCACTGCAGCATTACAGTAATATTTTTATCAGCTTGATGTTGAACTAATCCATGCTGGTTACATGATAAAGTTACACTGCATTTAGCCAACGTGCTACAGCGTTAGCTCGCCTGCTGCTTTCAGTAACTGTCTTTACTAACTGTGAATCTGTCACCGGAGGCTCAACAATTTCAGCACAGCTACATGTACTGGATGATAATGAAACGGTTAGTGAGCTGGACTGAATATTATAACGAGAATGTGTCAGACTTTATAACATAGACCGCAGTAGGTAAATTTACTGTTGTGTTAGTGGATGGCTCTTCCTCTGGGTTGTATATTATGTGGGTCATGTTAGTTACAGCGACTGAGAGGTGGAGAAGCTGTGTATCGGTAAAAGGCAATAAATCTAAACTGAACGTTATGAAGCAAACAGTAGCAGGTCGGGGCTAATGTAGCATTAGCTGGCTGCTCGTGGCTGCATTACAATAGGATAGTAACGTTAAGCAAATCGCTCCACATTTGCTTTTTACCATTACATCATTTCTTGCAGGCTTTGACACTTTGACGTAACAGTGGTACAGAGGAAAAGTAACATGGGTTGCATTAGTTGGTGAAGTAATGCGAAAGCGATATAACTTTGCACCGGACAACATTAGCAACTGCTCGGTGTTAGCCTGCGAGCTAACGTGACTTTCTGTGTGTTTCTCCAGCTTTGCTAATGCTCACTTTGTTCTTACTGGACATCATCTGAACCTGTTTGGTCTGATGGGCTTCAGCACATAAACCTTTATTGTTTACGTGGAGCCTGTGTTTTGCTGGGAGCCGGTTGTTTTATGGCGTTAGTCGTCTGCATGTCGTTAGCTGCCGTTTTGTCGCTGTAGTCTGAGAGAAGCTCGGGAGCGCGACCCGGAGACCTCACATTAAAAGCAGAATAGTGGCTGATGCAAGCAACGGAGAAAACAGGCGTGTGCTTCATTTCTAAGTGAGTTTTGAGCGCACTAACAATAAGGCAATGAAAATTTGATTTATTAAAGTCAAAAACTTACATATAGCCCCTTTAAGTTGAATCAACTTTAAATGAATGAAACGAACATATTTATGTTAATTACAAAAGATTAGTTTATTCTACTTACTTCCTGTATGATGCTTTACAGTGCACAGATCCTCCTCCTTCATCTAGCTGTTCCAGCAGGCTTCATCCCCCATAAAGCCATATATCCTGACAACTAAACCCAGGGAATGTGCAAGTAGCAACCTCTATTTCAATGACTCCTGATGCTGTAGTCTTTTTACTGATAAAATGGACTACTCTCCTCCGTGTTAGCGTCACACAGCATTTCTTACCAATCTGCTGTTTTCAACTAACAATCACCTTGAACAAATCAGTTTCATCTGTAATTATCTCTGTACATCTCAAACTTAACTAGTCCACTTGCCTGCACTCTGCTATACGGTTTCTTTCTTTCTTCTGTGTTGTGTGTGTTACTGTGTGTGCTAGCTTTTGTTGCAGTTCGTAGTTACGGTAATGAATGTGCGGTAATGAACGTGGGGAAATCTAAGGTTCATGTTTATTGAGGTTTGCGTGTTTGCTCACTAAATCAGAAATGGTTCTTTCAAGTAGTTAATTATTTAATGATTTAATTAATGACAGTGTTACAGCGAGCCTCAAAAGTTTATTTTCCCTTCAACGACCCCCATTGCTCAGACAAATAACACATCAAATGGATTTTATAGAATATTAATTCTCTAGTGAGTAATCTTGCCTTTAGCTAAACTCTTAAATTATAAAGTGTTGTGGTTTGCGGACTAATAATCATTGCTAGAAATCACCTCTAGCCTGCAGTAATTTCTCAGATCCAGCTGGAATTGCACCAACCTTTTTGCTGACGTTGACACTGTATAACAGAGTTTACATTCAGTCATTCATCCTTCAGTCTGATATTGTTTTGTTTTTTATAGAATGACTCTGATAGAAAGTTACAAAATGTGTTGGAGATGGCACGTTAGTTAACTTTGTGGAAATATATTCTCAAAATTCACATATGTATTTTAATATTATCACAACAATAACTGCTGTCAGGTGATTTGTCCTGTGGGCTCTCATGTTCTCAGCAGTTTGACAACAGTTGTGTATCCCTGTCAAAATGTGATTTCTTCTGCTGCATAGTGTATCGCGAGGTAGTGTAAAGGTAAATAAGCGTGTGATTCACACAGAGCAGAGAAGTGCTCCTGCTGCACTGCTTTATATGCTCCAAAAACTTCTGCAACACGTCAGTCAGTGATTGTTTTATTGACTGCAACCACACATCAACATCACACAATTCCCTCTCGCTAACTTAGGGGTAAGAATATTATTGTTGTAAAGGTAGTGGTGATGAATTTTGTAGATCAGATACAAATCTGAAAATTAAACTTTTAGAAAGTGAGGAAATGATAAATGTCACAGTAACAATAGACATTTCAATGTTGTAAAAAAATGAGTGATGAGATAAATGTGCAAAAATCCCATCCAAACAATTTTGCAATAGATAAAAACAGAGGCTGTTTGCTTAATACAGTGTATTAGTATATAATTTGATTTTATATTATTATGTTTAGGCTAGCTTACAACAAATACTGGAAGCAAGGGGAAACATTTCAGTTCTCTCACTAGTAAAGCTATCTTGTTTGCGAGCTAGCTAGCCATTCACATGTACATCAAAGAGTCACCTGGGTTTTTTTCTAAATCACGACAGTGTCCAAAACCAACAACTTAAATTTGAACACATTCTGTGGAGGTTTCAGAGAACACTTTCATCCAACCGAGCTTCTATGTCCTCTCACACAACCATTTGTTGTGACACACATTTGATTTAAGTGTTTTCCCCCTACTTTTTGTAAACACTGTAAAGCTTTCAAGATGTTTCCCTTGTACAATTCCTATAGTATCAATTATGCAGTTTGGTATTATAATTCTGCAAATTCCTGCAAATGTGCACAACTGCTGTCTCATTAAAATTTGAAATAAAGAAATGGGGTTTGTTATCTGCCTCCATGCATATCTCCCTTGGGAAGGCTAAATCGAGTACACCGAGTCAGCCTGATTAGGATCAAGGTGAATAAAATTAAAGTTGACTATTGATCTGAGGCTGAAAAATTTTGCTCCAATCAAACATTCTATATCTCAAGCTTTGTAAAAACCCAAACACATCCACACTGCAACTGCGCCCTGGGCATACCACTGACAGAAAACCCTAAAGTGACTGACAAACGAATGCTCTGCTTTGTTTAATTTAAATTTGATCAGCATTGAAAGCGTCATAATTGTAACGATAAACAAGTTGTCAAAGCAATGTTAAAAATTTTTTTTTGACATCTCTTCAAAAGCCCTTTACATTGATAATGCAATTGAGATATCATTTTGAACTTGTGTCCCTCCTTCTGACTGGCAGGCAGCTGACTGAGGTTGTCATGAAAGCTGGCGGCCAGTCTCATGAGTGCCACAAGGCAGGAGTTTCGTAGCCATCAGATCCTTAATCCCATGAGAATATTCTCAGAGAAGAGTTAGCTTTCAGAGCGGCTCTCCTCTTAAACATCCCTTTCAAGCAGCGCAGGGCTTTCACGTCACCCTTAACACAAAACGTTCCACTTCTGGTCAAATCTCCCACAGTTTAATTTTTCTATTAGAGGCTTGAAGGAGGAATAGGGAAAGACACACAGCCATGACTAGTTTGTAACTGGGGACAGAAGTAATTATAAGGACTTCCAGTAGCTACTGGATATATCCAGCCTGAAGTACCATTGCGCAAATGATGGCAATCAAAGATAGAAGGTCATCTCATTACTGAATGGCTCCTGCAGCTTCAATTAATACTAATATTGAAATATATGAAAGACATCCATTGAGCTTCTCATTTGTGTTTGATAAAGCCTCATGTGTGCAGAATAGTTTCCTTAATACATCGCTCTCAAATTAATTTAGATGGTATGATGGCTATTGAAAATTTCAAAAGTTCAGATGCTGTACAGTGTCTAGCTGTGTGTGAAGCATCAACCATCCTGTCACATAAGTCAGAGAGTCTCTGTAGTATAGTTGACTGCACAAATTGAACCCTGCTATATCAGTATATTTTGCGGATAAGTGTAGCTGAAATAAAAACTCAACCAAATTAGATATTTAGAATGATTTTTAGGAATACAGTCGCACCAGATAAGGCACAATACTGAAATTTGATTAGTCAACAGCTTCAGCTTTTTTTTAATGCAAATGAGGTCAACCTGCTGACAGGAGGCTCTCCTGTTCCACTGCTGCAAACTGGCCCAAGTGCAAAGATTTCAGTTAATCAGCAGCGAGGAGAGCCGGGCAGGAGCATGTCCTGTTCTTTGATGCCGTACTAGGAGTTGGTATTGAGTTTTTACGGATGATGTGAATGACCTTGTACTTTGTGTGTTATGCTTGTCTGTGTGAAGGTCAGGCACATAAAGAGACCGTAAAAATAATTTGGCACTGCATGAAGTGAACGGACAAAGCATCTGACATCCTCTGCTGCACACTACAAAATAAATTAAACCTCAGTGTCACATAGCATTATTACTCTATTATTCTGTTCCTCATTTTTGTCATGGTTCTTAATATGCTCTATAAATGCTCTCTAGTGAGGACGCTTCATTGTAATTCCAGTTAATAAAAAAAGGCTATAGCTGCTTTTCAAAACATAACACACCTATAGTGATTACAATAGTTTTAATGAGATGAACTCCTCTTTGGTAAAGCTGTAAGCCTGAAGGTCTCAGCCAGACTGAGTCAGTATGAGTCCAGGGAGAAGCTGTGGGATATACAGGGCCAGCTAAAACCTAAATGCTAAAAATGGCTTTAAAAAAACTCCTTTGTGTTCATCTTCTTCATGGTGCAGTTTCTTTGACAAGCTGCTCTCCATGCTGGAGTGCTCTGTCTTTGTCAGCACAAGTGCTTATACCCCCTATTGCAGACAGAGCTGGAAGTAAATAGGTTACCAACTGATAAGATTTCTCATTTCTTCTTGCAAGTTCCACTCAGTTTCTATCACTACATCCTCCTTTGTTTGATAATTAATGTTGTGATATTTGTTTCCTGGGCTGTGTGTTTCACTTCACCGAAAATATCTCAGAATAACGGAGGATGGTAACTCCTTACCCATCCACTACCCAAGGAAGAGAAAAAGGGAAATGTTAATAACGTTCTCTGTGTTTGAACAGCAGCCTCTACAGAGACCTGTTAAAATAGTCTACTCTGTTTACTGTGTATTTGACCCAGTGGGGAACACACTGGAGAAACAGCGAGGTGAAACTAAATAGATTTTATTCTTACCTGAGAAGAATTCCCAGATGAGTCATTTTCTGATTGCAGAGCACTGTCTTTCAAGCGTGCTTGTTTTATTTTACCCTTTGATCAACCGCTGTGCTGAAACAGACTAGCCAGAACAGAGGGTTTTACAAGGGAAGAGTGGAAGTGAGAGGAGAGAGGCTGTGAGGAAGGCATTGCCATGGAGTTATCCAGTATTAATGTGGTAGCCAATGCAAAATATACATTTTGAATTATAACATATGTCACACAACTAAGAAAAGTTAGAGTTGAAAAGCATGCATATATGTGAGATCTGGGATTTGTTCCAAGAAGCAGAGGCATGGAGTTAACTGGATGACTGGCTGAGTAGCCCTGTGCCAATCTTATATCCCAGAAATATTATGTACTAATAATTGGCGATTGCAAATTAAACATAATGCCGCCTGGATTGTTTTTTTTAATCAACATAATGGCAAAATGTAACATCTGGCAAACTGCTAAATCTTGATCTTGAACTTGTCAGTAAAATGTTAACTAACAATGCAATTCTTGCAATACAATGTCCACTCATGTAGGAACTACAGATTTATGATTCCTTCACTTGAAAAAAAAGTTGCCTGTGTTCATAATGCATCCAAAATATTTTATATATTCTTGAATGTTGGGACCAACCTGTTCTAGTTACCCCCAGAGATTGACCATGAATTCCTGGGGCCATTTCAGAACATAGAGTTTAGTAACACATTGTTTAACTAAAATTAACATCATACACAAGATTACTTGAGACTTCTTTCTTTCACACAGATTTTTTTAAATTGTACAGGAAGTCATAAAACTCCTACATTGACAGTAACAGCAGTGGATCGTGTTTCGATTAAGGGGCACAACATTCAACGAATGCTTCCTACTGCTATTTACTTAATTTGATATTAGACACTGGGTATTTGATTTTTCTTTCCAGAATCAGTAAATTCAAGCAGACTGGTGATCATTAAAAACAAAAGAACAGTGAATTCATAAAGTTACAAAACTTTATGACAAAAATGAATCATGGAATCCATTGGTGTTCAATAACTAATGATACAGCAGTAAGTAACCAAGGCTGGCTTCTTTAAAAATGGATGACTTTAACAATATACAGATATCCCAGATATGACTGATACAGTAACTAATATATGAGGTTTGGGGATTTTATGCAGCATTATTTCATTTGCATTGAAGACTTTTTGTGAATTTGGCCATTGTATATCTGCAGCATGTCATTTCTTTCTCATTCAGTCTTACCACTTGTTAATTTTCATTTGCCCTGCCCTGGGATGAGGAGCTGAATAATTCTTTGTTGTTGAGAGTAGAGGGAGCGCTGGATCGACCTATTGGACTCAATGGGCACAACAAACCAATTTAATTAATTCTGCTAATGCTCTCCTTTCGTCCTTTTATTTTATTTAGCAAGGCTGTTGAATAATCTTTTGTGAGTGACTTCTTAATCACAGTGTGGACAGTTTACAATGTTCTGTTGTAGTTATGAGGTGAGAGAGTGCCACTTCCTGTATGGGGAAAGGGAATATATTCCACGGGAGTTAAACAAGACATCTCAGCCATAATTTTTGAGGCAAAATGAACTTGTGCACTTATAGAGTCATTATTTAGAATTTGCAAGATAATTATGAGATAAATATTGATAGACATTGGCGTTTTAATTTGGCTAACTCAGACTACTGAAGCCTCATATTAGCTTTGGCTGAACTTTTACAATGCATTTTTTATACAGAGCAATTGCTGCGTAGTTGATCCTCCATCTCTTATATGTCTCTCCAGTATGGAGAAGAGGAAGCATCACAGTGAGCAATAACTATTTCAATGTATATGTGTTCTTGAAACAATCTGACCCTACCTTTTTAAAACAAGTTTTAAAACCACTATAGTTAGATTTAATGGTTTTGACACACTTCCAGCCAATCAGAAAAAAAACTATTCAAACAGGCCACGGGACTTTATTCTAGCTTCATACCATTCCAACATGCTGAGTCATCTTTGTGACATTAATTACAATGCTGACATGCTGATGTTTAGCAAATACAATGCTTACCATGTTCCCCCCAGGGGTACATAAACGTGTGTGCCAAATTTCATGGCAAACCATCCAGTAATCTAGACATTTAGATAAATGTCAACCTCAGGGTGGGGCAGGAGGAAAGGTCAGGGTATCACCAGAGTAAGTTGTATTTATCATCTGGGGACTGTGAAAATGTCATGGCAATCCATCCAGTACAGTAGTTGTTGATATATTTCAGTCTGGGGGTTAGGGTTAGGGTTACTGAACCGACCACCTGACCAAGTGACTGACTGACAGACAGACATTACCATAGAGCCACGGTGCTAGCATGGAAAAAACAAGGCCTTTCAACAACATTGTAGTCTTTTTGTTTACTGTTACAATAAGAGTATTTGTGTTCAAATAAGACTAATTGCAAAATATTTTACCGAGAAATTGCAATTAAAATAATGCCACAGTGCAGATCTTCAGAAGTCTCTTAATACCTTTAGGGGGAGTTAGCACAATTGGTTTTATAATTATTCATCTCAGCAAAGTGACTTTACCTTAGGACTACATCTCCACAGCCTTCAAACCCTGGCTCCTGTTGAAAAAAAATTATTATTGAATTTCACAAACCTGAAGTTGTAATGTTGAACTTGTGCGGAACTCAAGTGGGAGTGCAGTTCACAGAGATTTAAATGAGGTGCTCACAAAGTTGCATTTCAATAAGATGTAACCAGGGGAGAGAACACTTGTGTAATGATAAACAGGAGGCGATGGGAAAAGGGTGCTGGTGGGTTTTGCTGTAGGGGTGCTTGGGGGGCTTTCCTTGATCAGGGATCATGCTCTCAGGCTGGCTGATTTGGCAGCATGCGGCCTGAGCCAAAGAATGGTAGAAGCAACGCAATGACATAGTCAGAATAACCAAAGAAACTACTCATCGCAAATGAAAAGTGAAAAGCTGGTTCAGGCAGAAACTCAAAGTTGCTAAAGCTGTATATCAGCCTCATGTGTCAGGTGAGCTTGTGTACTGCCATCACTAATAAGCAGTCTGTTTAAAGCTCATACATATAGAATTTGAAATGTGTTAACTTATGTGACTCCTTTAGTCCCTAAGGCAGAAATTTACCACCAACCCCTCCGTACCCATATAGGAGAAGAGGTGATGTTAAACTGCCCTTGATAACAATGGTATGACATGTATAATAAGTTGCATTATGAGAACAAGTGATTTTCAGTCACTGATTGTTTGGTCTAACTGTTGGAACAGTATTTGCCCAAAAGTTCTTGGTTTTTTGTTGACTTTAAATTACATCTTTCAGATAATAATAACAAAACACAGCCCTGATACAAAAAGACATTTGTACACCTATAAACAGGCTTACATTTAGTACAGGATTTGGTCTGACTGTGATTAAAAAATCTTTTTATATACTTATACTATAGCCCTAGTTAATTTAAGAATGGAAAGCCAGTTGAGCATTGCATTGTGTTCTAGATAAAAGCATGTCTAAAATTACATTTACATTTGGCAGATAAAGACAATGAAGACACTGTTTTAAGAAAGCCAAGAGACAATGTTGTATGAATTTATTCTCATTATGTTAAAGGAAAAAATTCTATTCTATTAATTTCTCTCTAACTTACTTTTAATAGGAACTGAAAAAATGAGAAAATACTTCAGTTTTTCAAGGTACTTGTTTGGTACTGTTCTCTCTCATAGCTACTAGAGTACAAATAGTACACATAATAATGGACCAAATTCTCTCTGGAGATGTTTTTCTGTTCATCAGAACATCTAAAAGGGCCCCAACCCACCATCCTCCTGAGAGAAGTAATTTTCATCAATCCCATAGGAAGAAATAAGCACACATTCTTTGCCAGATCGTCTGAAATTATATTTGGGGTGTTCTGTCAAAGGAAAGACGCTTAACTACAAGTTTGCAGGATGTCAATGTGCAAGAAACTCCTAGCACATAATTAATAGAAGTTGGATACGCCATGCATCATTTTTCTACCCCAAACGCCCAGCACTTAATCATGTGGAGAGAAGCCAGGTGAATTTTTAATTAGGATTTGTGGAGTGATGTTTGATCTTTTATTACCTTCGGCATAGAGGTAATATGAAGGCCTCTATTTTAATGTTCATGTCAGACATGGGCTTTGAACACTGACGTTCCCAGCAGGAAGATTTGAGTTTGATGGTCATGTAACTTTTACCTGGTTTTAGTTTTGTTTTAGTGTGATACTTTATTTGACAGAGATAGACAGAGCATATTAATAACAATAATAACCAAGAGGCTAAATTGTAGCTGTTGAATTGTTGTTCATCCTGGTACACACACCTGCTACTATGATGAAACAACTTATCAACCCCATGACCTTTCTTCAAGGGACAGTGACAGTAATGGAATAACTTCGAGATTTCCACATATGCACTGAGTTGAGAGCTGCCTTTTATTTTCCAGTCTTTGATCCAGAAACAGTCTTTGCTATGTCTGCAGAAACTGATTAATAATCATAGCTGCGCTGTAGTTTTCCAGCATTCCTTTTGAGTAATGTGCTCAGTGTATTGGGGAGGAACTGAAAATACAGTGACAAGCCGTGTTCTTTTTAGGGTAACCCACAGGGAACAGCAGCTGCTACCTCCAAATCAGAAAGGGATATTTAAGACTTTTCATTATCCAACTGTCTTTGTCAACGTGTCTTGATGGCTACAGATTTCCAAAAGAGGACAGGTGGAATCTGTGGAAGGTCCCAATAGATGAGCTCTCAAAAACATAATTGGCTCTAAAACTCTCTGCTCAGCTGGGTGAGAAAATTGGTCAGGGGGTTTCTCTAATCATCTTCTCAGTAACTAATGTGGAAATGCTCTTGATTAATGTCCAGTGGACCCTAAAATGTAGGCAGAAACCTCCCCCCCCACCACCACCATCACCTCTTCTGTTCTGTCTCTGATTCTTTTAATTGAGTGTTAACTTGCCGGGCTGTAAACAGGTGAAAGGCATTTGTCTTTGTGATCCAAAGAGCTAGCACAATGCTGACTCAAAGGAAATCCCCAAATGTATTTTCAGTTTGGGATTGCTTGCTGTATCCACCAACAGTAGGGTGGTGTATTTTATTGAAATTTCATGACACTAGTGCAATTACTTTATCCTGAGATTTTGAACCAATAATGAAAAAAAAAAACTTTTTTAATAACCTTAAATTACATGTTTATATGTTTTTTATATATTTATAACAATTATTTTATATATTTATAATAATTGATATTTTCACAGAAGTTGAAGAAAATAGTGCATTTTATTAATATTGTATGTAATATTGTGGCTGTGTTCGAAACGGGCTAAACTGCTTTCTCAGAAGGTGTCTAACAGGACGGCGAGTGCTGTTCGAAACGGCTTGAACGATCTCTTTTTGACGCCTTCAAACTGCCCCCGTAACGACCAGTTTTGAAGGCTTGGTGCTGCCTATTACCCATAAAATTAGCGTGGCTACAGCCGCCGTAGCTTTCGAAAACTGGTTAAGACGGCAGATAAACAAGCCGAATTCATACACAAATATACGTTTTTAAAAGTTTTTAGTAGTTCTCTTGCTTTGATTTTTGAAAAGCAAGCGAGAACGAAACTGGGGTGGTGATGGAGCAGTGGATAAGACACATCCACCAATGTGTCCCTGAGCAAGACACTTAACCCCTAGTTGCTCCAGAGGCGTGTGACCTCTGACATAAATAGCAATTGTAAGTCGCTTTGGATAAAAGCATCAGCTAAATGAGTTAATGTAAATGTAAACACTGAAATCATATTAGCCCATGACTGTAATCAGAGATGCTCACAAGTCTTTGAGCTAGAGTCCAAGTCAAGTCTCAAGTCTCTTGTGGTTATTACGAATGTTGTATCACCTGCTGCGTTCAATCCTGGTTGCTAATAAAACTGCATGGCTATAAGGAATACTGTAATCTGTTTTTCATTTACAGAGCACAACCATGTAATGTACAATGCAATTGTTGACGGCTTATTAAATACTGAAAGTCAAAACACTCCCCAGACTCTTAAACCCAGTAACGTTAACTAAATAAAACTGTGACGTTGCAAAATCAACAATATACCTGTCTGTTTTAGACTTACAGAACACAACCATGTAGCCTAATGTACAATGCGTCTACAATTAATGACAGCTTATAAACTACTGTAAGTCAACAAATCCTGTTGATTTTCAAACCCAGTGTAAAGTTAACTAAATAAAATTGTAAAGTTACATGGTCAACAATAAAGCCGTAACCTGTTTTTAACTTACTGTACAAAGCACAACCATGTAATGTGCAATGCAATCAATGACAGCTTAAACTACTGTAAGTCAACACATCCCCCACTCTCAAACCAGTGTAACATTATAACTAAATAAAACTGTAAGGTTACATGATCAACAATAAACCTGTAACCTCTTTCCAGCCAACGGTAATAATTAATGTGATAGCAGCCAGCGGGACGTAAATGATTACGTTAATCGACCACCACAAGTTTGGCAAGTAAACAAACGCTCATTCATCTTTTCATAACGAACAACAGTCGGAGTTCACCTCCCGTAGGTCGTAGCTGAAGCAAGAAGCAAGCTAGATGGCCAGTACTGAGCTAAACATTGTTTACTCACAACATATTTGCGTTCAGCTCTTCTTTGTTTGGGTCTTGTTGTATGAAGTTTTAAAGCCAAAGTTTATGATGAATGGCGCAGCAGCTGCCACTGTTTGTTGTCCTCTCTCACGTGCGGTCGCACGCAGCAGATGCTATGTGTTACGTAGGCAGATTATAGGTAACAGAGGGAGGGAATAACAGCACGCTCATCAGAAGTTTCCTAAAAAAATAAACATTGTTCACGAGTCCCGCACCTCGAGTCCGAGTCGAGTCTGAAGTCACTGTGTGTGCGACTTAAGTCGTACTCGAGTCCGAGTCTCTAACTCGAGTCCCCATCTCTGACTGTAACCAAGTTTGTTCAGTATGATTTCTGAGGCATCTGTTAGCCATTTGGCTATTCACTAGCTAGTTAGCTGACGCTAAGGCTAGCATCTCTTCTGACAGCCAGGAGGGACGCCAAACGGTGTGCTGACGTCACGCGTTGCTGTAAGTGCTGCCCTGGAAGGCTGTTCGAAACCAATGTTAACAGAGATGCCTTCACTTAAAATTGCTGCCTTCTAAGGCAGCGGTCAATTACGATATTGAGGCAGCGAGGCAACTGCCTTCCGTTTTGAACACAGCCAATGATTGCACGATAATTCTACGTACACTAAATGGTCAGGCCAATCTCCGCATATTCAGACCATATATACTAAAACCATTTTATTGAAATGTTTTTTCTGTTTCAGGTTTATGCCAGTAATGTATCTTTTAGCTTTATTACTACACACAAAACGTGCTGCAAAAAACATCCAAATAATTCAAAACAGACAGATGACTACAATCCTGAAGTTCACTGTGTTGCTTTCACTTTGATTTACCCATTCTTTTTTTTGTATTTTTAACACTGACCTGACACTCCGGGCAAATCAGCTTCTCCTGATACTTCTGATGGCCTGATCCAATGTACAGGGTTAAGGAGTTACAGATTACATGTAACGGCATTACATAATCATACTCTTAATACTCTTAAGCAGAAAGTTTCCATGAAACAGTATGTTAGGTATATATGTTTTTTTTTATATACAGTCTATATGTAGGTGTTTCTGTAAAAACACAAATCTCAGTACTGAATTCCTTGTTGGTCTCTGAGGCTGTGTTTGGTCCTGTTCATTCTATGTTCACAGGGAGGCTGCTGAGCGAGATTTGCCCAGGGGCCTTTAGGCAGAGAGGGGCCCTGTGTGATTGAGGTTGTTTACAAAAATGAAGTCTCATTATGATTGTCTGTTTTATATGTCAGTTTGATGACTGGCCAGGTAATGATTCGGAGCAGGTCACAATGCACTGTGGAGATTGGCTACTGATAAAGGTGGGTGGGCATACAGTAGAGCAGGTGGTTTACACCGTACTGATTCAAGATCAGTTTTTAGATTAAAACAGTGGAATTAATTTGTAACTGATCCATGGTCAGATAGTTTGTGAGTTAGTGCTTGTGGAAATCTAAGTCGTAACAACTGAAAGCCCAGTGGAGCTGCCAAGAGATGGATAAGGAAGAAAAAGAAGCAGCCGCATTAAAAAATGTCCCGCTAATAAGTGGCTTTTTCAAAAAAGCAAGAAATAGGAAAGAGGAGGATGTCGAGCCATCCAGTGTTAGCTTGGAAGCACCGTTTACTCTACCAGCTATGCTCACCCTCAGTAAGTTAACTGTAACGTTAGCTAACTTTAGGAAAGAAACGGAAAAAGACAGACATGACGCTGGTCAGCAAACAGAACTAGGTAACTCCACCTCAAGCTCATCGGCAGTGGCAGATACCATCATCTGCACTACGGGGATAGATTACAGAGAGCGTATAAACTATGAAATACTATAAACGTGTGTGAGAGTTAGTTTGTCAGTGCAGTTTATGTTGGCTTTTGGAGTGTGGGAAGTTGCCCAACTCACTTTAGTGACTGTTCTTTTGCAAACTGCACTCAGCAGTGCTGTTTTATGACGTTGTATCTTCAGCCAGTCATGTTTCAGTCTTTAGCCATACACTGTCTTGGGATGATTTAATTAATTGTATCATTGTATTGTGATTTGTGAGATGGCAGTACTTGGTTTATTGAACTGGACAGGCATACTTGCTGCCTGCTCAGCTGGACTAGTCATCAACTTTTCACCAATATGTATGTGATTTGACATGCCAGCTTGGCTGGAAGTTAAAATAGCCTAATTAAGGTGGGCTTTAGCATCCTTTGTGTGTCTGTGCGTGTTGGTGGAGTCTGTCTGGTCGGGCAAAGGCTCTATCAGGTGCCTGTGGTTTGCTGGATGTCAACAGCTTTGTTATCCAAAATGTGGGTGTTAGGGATGGGAGGAAGGTCCTTCGGAGCATCAGTGTCCCTGGGGGTACTAATCCGGCCTTGCTGCTCACCCTGCTCCCGTTCCCATTCAGGCGTCACACCCCTCCATCACTCCCTGCTGGCCTCCCTGCCCCTGTCCTAAAAACCTCCAGTGCTTGAGTAAAGGTGTAAACACCTTTATACAGTCGATGGTAAACACTAATACTCCCCCGGTGCTCCGAGCTCCCAGTACAGGCAGAGCTAACCAGTGATTGCACAGCTAACTGAGCTAATAACAATAATCTGTCCATCAGGAAACTCTGAATCACAGAGTTGAGGCAGAGCAGCAGGGGACATAAGAGAGAAAACTAGAAATATATTTTCTAATATTTCTCCATCAAACATGATTCAGTTTTACCAAAATCAGTGAAAAAAGTTTTGTACAGTAATCAGTGGGGCCCAGTCCCAGAAACATTAAGCTTCAGCATTGAGAATCTTTTCATTGGACGCTAAATTAATACAACAAGTGCAGAAAGAGTCATCAACATTTTAAAATGCTTTTCCAAATGACAAACTCTTAAATATCATAAAGATTATCTATAAAACACAATTTTTGTCATTGATGGGCCAGATACCAGATGCCATAGTGGTGACATAGTGCAAAGCATATCATATAAAAACATTTAAACATGGATTTTGATTTCATGGGAATGTAGGATTTTGTTCATGTTTCTCTAAAAATACACTGAGCAGACAACACATCTTTGATACTCTCCTGTCTTCATTTGCTTATTTGGCACTGAAGTAATCTAAGAGTAACTAAAAGTAATCAGGTTACATTACTTTTATTTTAAATTTTTTATCTTGGATTACGTTACCGATTACATTTTTCAACAAGTAATTTGTAATTGTACCGGATTACATTTTTGAAGTAATTCTCCCAACCCTGCCAATGTAATCCCTTATACTTTTTTTTATTTCTGGTTGTATAGCTTAGGCATCAGTAGATGAACATATGCAGTGCGAAAAGAGCTTTCTGTTGAGTCTTTTGGATTCCCATAGAGAGCAAACAGTTCCCAATGTTTTTTTTTCTGTAGTATTGTACAATAGTATTCTCCATAGTGTTTCCCTGATCTGTGCAGAGAACAGTGTGAGGGCAGAACTGATGTGCCAGAAAGCCTCAGCAAGAGTCTGAGCAACACTGTATTCTCTTCCTTGTTCCTTCATCAGGTACCATGTCAATGGGGCATGATAAGTGAATGTTGCTGCTGGCAGTATCATGACTGTAGCCAGATTTATGTTCACACAGCTGAGATTGGATACCTCAAGATGTGGATTTTGTGTCTGTATTTCAGTTAGACCTAGATAACATCACCCTGCAGGATGTGCCAGGTCACATTAAAAAGAATGTGTAATCAAATCTCTAGGTAGCTTATAGTCATTTCAGAGACATTTTGCTATCTGAGAATCAGTATAACACAACACAATTCAACATCAACAAGAACTACAAGCTCCCAAAACACTGTAAAACTAAATCAAAATTTCACCGACACTGTATCAACAAAAACTGAATGTGTAATACTTCACAAAGGGTTATTGTGTTACAGTTTATCACAGGTGTACCTAATATTCAGGTAGCACAGTGCAGAGTAGGGAATATTCAATTCATACTCAGAGCTGTGAATGCCTTGTCTCAATTTCTGCTTTGAGTTATGAGCAACATTCAAGCTACACAGCTGCTTTTCAGGGTGGGCTTCACTGGGTTTATTGTCTTTTCACATCCATGCATCACCCCCACGCCTCTCACTGATGTGTGCCCACGCTTACATTAGTGCCTTTCTTAGTTTCTGTGTATTTAATAATAGAGAAGACAATGCCAAGCTCTCAGGCAACAGATCAGTCAAGGACTCAGGTAGTGGTAGTGGTTGTCATGTTTACTTGGTCAGATGTACTAGGTTGGACTACCACTAAACACACAGTTCAGCTTGAAGGGATAAGTTCTACATATACTATATATATTTAGTGAAAAACCAAAGTACTTGACAAATCAAAATTTTTACCTAATTATGGCGCTAGAAATGGTAACAAGGGTAACATGAATATCTGTGCAATATTTCTGCATTTTAACACATTTTATAATAATGACCAATCCAGTCCACAGGATTTATGCACATGTGATTTTGAAAATCTGCACAAAATTTTTAAGGCAAGTCATCCAATTATTTGAGAGACAATACACATTATAATCTCTCAACAGTAATATACATTGCCTCTTCATAAAGATATCTCACTCAGGACCAAAATGACGAACCAAGTGGCTGAATCAACCAACCGACCAGCCAAAAATAACGAAATTATTTCTGCCATTGATACATTTCTACCATATATTTGACTTTGGCTTATTTGCACACCACAGCTGGAGTGTCCTCTGTGTTATCAGAGGGAGATGAAGGAAGGTACACCTCCAACTATCAGAACTCCCAAACTATCCATTAGTTTTCTGTCCTTTCCAATATGTCTCCCAGAAGAATGGAATGTGAGGTGTCTGCACATCTTTAATGGACCCAGTGATAACAACTACCATGGCTGCACAGATGGCTTTGTTCGGATCCTTGATAAAGACAGGCCAGAGACTGTTGGCTTGTGTGTTTTGGCTGAGGTGATTGTGTGGGGATCAATGTACAGCAGCCTTGCAGAGTATATAACAATTTTGTTATTTCACATTTTTCACATCAAAGCATACTTTATCATTTCTACAGACCGTCCTCACAAAAATAAGTCAGTGTAAGCAGCTTATTATGACCCATATTTATGTTTATTGCAAACTCTAGTGGCCCTCGTAATTATGACGAGACCATGCTCTTTTCCTAAACCTATCCAAGCAGTTTCGTTGCCTAAACCTAACCAAACAGTGACCGTTTGACAACGTTAACCATGTCATTACTGTTGTTACCATGATGATGAAAGTCTCTTACGGTACAAAGTTCCTGCCCATTGCTGGTACTTCCTAACGGTCATATATGTTGTTTAGGGAGTCACTAGCAAACAACCTATTCTGTCGTTTAGGTATGAGGATGTGTTATGTTTATATATTGTACTATTGTGGGGAAAATGTGGGTTTCTTGTAGCTGAACACTGAGCTTATGCTGACTTAAGCATCAGGAAAGAAAATGTCTTCTCTAAGACTTGTGGTTTCTTCCATTGCCACATATCATTTAAGTTCATAGTTTGAATGAGCAGTGACAGGGATCCTAGTAAATGTTATTTTTTCCGGTCATTATTTATTTGAACTCCCACAGGTGACCATAAAATGAGGGAGCATCTGATTATTAACTGAGGGACAAAGGGAAAACAAATGACAGATGGAAATCATTTGAAGTATTTGTTGTCTGCAGGTTGCACTCTGCAGGCTACCTGACTCGGGTAATCGCTTCTTCCGTCAGTCAAACTCTCTTAGCTTGTGGTCTTTGTCGTGGTCATCAACTCAGCTCTGAGACCAATTTGTGGTTGATTAAAGGAGAAAACAAATTGCTCTGATTTAGGTCTGCACCATGAAATGAATCTGGAAGATGAAAACCCTGGGGATGCTTTCAAAAACAGCAGTGTATTCATGATTTGCCATTCATTTTCAATAACTGTGAGGCAGAGGTTTCTTGGGAGGGGAAGATCCATACTGAAGTTTTCATACCTATGACCTCGGTGTCTCCTTTTGAGAACGAAATGTTAAAGAAATCGTGTTTACCAAGCACTTCTATTCACAAGTAATTTCAGTTCAAATGAATCACAAAATGAAATATTTTGAAGGGTATAGTTATAATTGAGGACAGGAACAATACTTCTTCCTTGCTTTTTCCATCTACTCCTGGCTCATACTTGCGGGTGTGACCTCAGGTTCAAGTACTCTTCTGCTATAATGGCAGAAAAAGCACAAAGCATCCTTTGGAGTTATTTATATAAACTGATGAGTTCACTTAAAGGGGCTATATGTAGTTTTTCAAAATCACTTATTAATAAATAAATTTTCACTGCCTTATTGTCAGTGGGCTGTAAACTCATTTAGAAATGAAGCTCCCGCCAGTTTTCTCTAATGCTTGGAACAGCCACTATTCTGCTTTAAAGGTGAAGGCAACAGGTCTGGATGTTCTGACTGCAGCGATAACAGTACAGCTGTTGCTTGAACTGTTGTCCACAAAAAAACATACACCACAAAACAACCGGCTCCCAGCACAACACAGATTCCAACATAAACTCCACGCAAGGATACAAAAAAAGAACAAAGGTTTATGTGATGAAGCCTGTCAGACCAAACGAGAGTCAGATGTCGTCTTGTGAACAGTCACATCAGAAAGGTTTGAGTCATGGAGAGAGTTACGTTTGCTCGCTGGCTAATGCCACTCGCTAATGCTATCTTTCCACATTACTTCATCATCTGTGGACCACAGAATAGTAATGTGGATATCAAAGTGTTGACTTAGCCTGCAAGAAAGGATAAAATGGTACAAAGCAAACGTGAAGAGGTTTGTTTATACTAGTGATGCAAAGCAGAGGAAACCAACTACTTTAACAAGGATCTACCACTGTTTGCATTCAATTTAGATTTATTGCCGTTTTACCAATACTCAGGTACCAAGCTTCTCAGTTGCTGTAACTTATGTGACCCACATAATATACAATAATGCAAAATAACTGCACAGGACAACACAGTAGAAGAACCGTTCTCTACAGTAATGTTACTTTCTGAGGTCTAACTGTTAAAAAGTGTCACAGCAATCTCATTTATAATATTCAGTCTAGCTCACGAACTGTTTTGTTATCATCCAGTACATTTACCTGCGCTCACATTTCTGAGCCTCTGGTGAAAGATACACAAATAGTTACTGAAATCTAAAGATCGCACTGCTAGTGGCTGCTGAAAACTACATATTTAAATAATATGATGTCTATAACATTTACAGCAAGTATTGTAAAAAGTTGAAAACTGTAAATCTGACAAACAGTTTTTAAGATTATAATGACTTCTATTAAACAGAAAACAAAGAAAGAAGTGAGATCGTTTGTCTATACCAACGCAAATGCTTTGAAATAGAACTGTTATTTTCTAGCAACAAATGGTAGTGGTGAGACTGTCCACTTCAAAAGTAACAGGCAACTTGCAGGACATGGGGTGAACAAATTAAGGTCTGGAGGTTAGGATAGGCATGCAAAGTCTTTGACTTCGACACTGGAGCCCTGAGTCCTTTCTCCTGCAGTAAAAAATCTGAATCTGCAGAATTGGGTGATAATTCTCTGTGGGTTCGCCGCTATGAGCAACCTCCTTTTACATAACACAGTCAATTGACTTTTGAGTGCAGCTTTAAGCAATTTATTTAGTTTAGTTGCTTTCTATGACCTTAACTAAGCAATTTTGGTTGTCAAAACTTAACATGATGCTGCAGGTTGTTTGAAACACTGACAAACCATTTTTCTTGTATAGTGATGAGCACTTGCCAGACATAGTTTACATTGTTCTTGTAGATGAAAACTGTCTGCCTCAATTTGAAGTGCTTTCACCTTACACTTGAACAGAAATAGAGCTGCACTTGGGAATCACTGCTCAATCTGAGAGCAGCTCAAGGAAAACCTCTAGGGTGCATCAGTAATCAGTGCGCAAATGAAGTTTCAGCAGATGTTCAGCCATGAAGGCCGTCTTGTAAAGGGTGTTCTCAAACACATATGAGGAGTATTCCTTCATCGTCAATCACTTCACCTACACAAACTCACCTGCATCGTCATTAGGGCCTGAGCATGAAACATGCGAGGTCCACAATTTTTGGGGGCCTAAACATACTTGAAAACTCACCAAACTTTGCACACACGTCAGACGGGGCAAAAAATTTCGCATTTCATGGTGCTCGAGCATAGGTGTGTCAAAATGGCTCGCTAGCGCTCCCTACAGAGCAGCCACCGGCCAAAGTTTCACCTACGTGTACAAAATTTCTGTGGTACGTGTATCTTGTCCAGACGTATAAAAAAGCCTCTTGGAGTCATTGCCTAAACACAACAGGAAGTCAGCCATTTTGGATTTAATGTTTTTTTTACATACCAGATTTACTAAAGTTTTGCGGACAGGGACAGGAGATCGCGGAGCCACAGGGCACGGTGTGGA
Organism: Micropterus dolomieu; assembly: GCF_021292245.1. NCBI lineage: Eukaryota > Metazoa > Chordata > Actinopteri > Centrarchiformes > Centrarchidae > Micropterus > Micropterus dolomieu. The sequence goes on along the minus strand of NC_060156.1, from coordinate 7,372,200 downwards.
CGGTCGGTGATTGTTCCCTCTGGCATTTCCTCACGTCAGGGTCATTCCAGCATACTGTATCTGTTTCTGCTGGGGTTTCCTAAAGCGGTTTTTCAGGTGTGCTGTCCGAAGTACTTATTGCTATCTTAGGCAGGATGAGCAGGTACATACGATTTCCACATATTCGGGACGCACTGAATGAAACATACCAAGGTTTTTATGCGGTGGCTGCTTTCCCTCCCGACTCTCCATGGCGGAAACCATTAAAACACGCAAAACCCTCATTAAAATACTGCCATCTCTATTGTGTTTGCTCCTTTTGTCATCTACGCAATAATTCTTAGTTATCACCACTAACAGGTACTGAAATTGCATGTGCAATATTTTAGAATGCAAACGCAATTTAGTACTCTTTATTCGGGATGTTAGTAACGGGCCTAACGCAAAACACCTCCTGGGGATTTAGTCCGAACGATTTTTGCTGTGCAGTCTAAACCCATTGACGATTAAAAGCTGTACTAATGGTTAATAGTCAACCAGTGTGCCCGTGGCGTGTCATCGAAAATGCATCGTTTGCCATGAAACAGGTAGTTGTTATAACTTCAGTATGCATGCTCACATCTGCACCAACTTTTAAGTGTATAATAAGAGTACCGCCTGAACACTCCCAGATGCCAATATTCACTCAAAGTCATAGCACCACCTGCTGGCAACAGGAAATGACAGTCATTGGAAGATGAAGACAGGGTTTTTGGATTAAAGAGCAGCAGACCGCGATCCACCCGGCCCAAACAACCGGACCAGGTGCCACGGCGGGTGCGGTGATCGTTCAGAGGAGAGGAAAGAGAGCCAGGAGAGGAGCCATGCTGGCCCAGCTTGGACTTAATTCTGCTCCTAGAGATCCGGGCTGGACAAAATGGGACTCACATTGACCAGATAATGGAATTCAGAGACTGTTGTGCCCACATCGCCCCATCAACATCCTGGATCAAGCACTCGGCAATTGGTCCATGTTCCGAGCTGTGAGTGCAAGACTCCGGCCAGATGAGAGGAAGTGGACTCTGTGTTTTACATCGATGATGCTTGGTGCTCAAACGCAGTCAAGATGGACTCTGTTTCCCAAATGTCAGACTGTTTATTGTGAAGATTTCATGTTATCATCTGGTTGCTGCGGTTTACATTCACCCCAGATGCAAATTCAACATTTGGATTTAATGGACATTTTTGGATGATTTATACACTCCATACTTTAACAACCTCCTCCTAGAGAATTAGTCCGACGAACTTTAGATTTTTGCTGTGTAGTCTAAACCCACTGACGATTAAAAGTACAAACAGTGAGTTTTCGTGGAACGCTGTGGAGTGGCGTCCAAAATCGATTATTCACCATGAAACAGGAAGTTGTTGTAACTTCAGTGTACATGCCCACATCTGCACCAAACACATCTACATGCCAATGTTCAGTTATACTCGTAGTGCCACGTACTGGCAACAGGAAGCAAGCTCTGTCCGAGTCTCATTGTACGGTTTAAACTCATTTTCACAATGGTTTCCACACCTGACGTGGTGAGACACAACACATAGATAACGGGTGCTCTGTAGCGCAACATAGGTGACACAGAAAGGGACGTTTAAGCGAAATATACGGCGCGACCGTGTCACACCCCGGGCCCACCCAACGTTTCTTACATCTTTAATTCATAACTGTAACTTAAAGCGTTTAAGTTATTGCTGGGATTTACGTCAAATTATCCTGTGTTGTAAATAAAAAAACATTATTTTGGTCTTGTTCAGTGGATAAAATATTAAGTGACAGATTAGAACCTCAGCCTGTTTTTTTTTAAGAATAATCAACGGATGTATCATATAGACTTTGCCACGTTGCACGAGATACAATTGTCACTTTATCTCTCTCTTGCAGTGGCCCTGGTCCTCTGCATTATCTAAACACCAGGGTCTTTCCTCAGGTTGCTGCCTGTAGATATGGCCATTAGTTCTGCTCCTGTGCTTACGGGAGAGAAATCCCAGGTCAGCGGAGGACAGTGAGACAGAAGAGTGAGTGACATCCTATCCAATTACTTGTCACCTTTACACAGGATGGTGCAATGACTTGAGGAGACCACATGAGACAAGCAATTACATGGAAAAGGATTCTGATCACCCCAGAGCTATAGCACACCTCTGGCTGGCTCCCGCTGTATTCTTTATCTTAAAGTGATACAGACTAAAGTACTGTGGCATTTATAAGTGTAAACACATTGATTCTCAGAGAAACCCCCGGAGGTGTTTTTCCAGCCTAAAATCAAAGTGTGATCTATGTGTATAAATGAGATGTTAGAGGAAATACAATATCTGCTTTGTAGATGAACTACCAGGTCTCCCAAGGCCAGTTAATAGAACAGACAAACATTGATTTCAGTGGGGGAGGTTCTGTCCAGATTTGATCATGAGCATATTTTCAGCAAGATAGAGGGACATCCCAAATTTAGTAGGAAAAAAATGAAATGTCAATGGCATGAGATTTATTGTGAAACCTGAGTATAGAGAAACTGGTGCCCTTCTCTGTTACACTGACATTACACATAATTGAATACCATTTGTCAACCTGAAACCGTTTTTTCAGTTTTGGACATTACACTTGTCAGGTGTGATAACGTTTTACTCACCACGTTAATTGATTTACAACAGTCTGTCAGGGAAAGCAAAAGGAGAAGTAAGACATGTTTTAAAGTTCCCAGTTTAACAATATTTTCTGAGCAACTAAGTTTGCTAGTAATGCCATGGCTAGCAGTGTCACAAATCCCCCGGATATCAGCAATTAAATCTGAAACAAAAATATCAGCATATCAGTGTATAGAAGCAACAGGCAAATCTGCAAAACATAAAACAAATTTTTCCACTAAAACTTAGAACTTACTAATAGATTACCTGCAGTGACCAAGTCCAGGATCTCTTTAGCAAGAAGGCATGGAAACCTGGGAAAATTATGTTCATGTCAGCTGTTTTATCTTGACTTAAAAGAAAGGAGAGTGTTTTCAACAGCACCCATTTTAAACTCTGACAGCCCACTGCTGTGGGCAGGTTAGCATATACAGAGTAGAAACAAAGACAAATATGAATCAAGCAACAACCCTGAAAAAAATATATATCTGGCAGAGAAGAAAATAAGAAATGCAGGCTTATTCTTCATCTGTGCATATGCAGCCACACATACAGATGAAGCTTTTCAAGCTACCAGTGAGCAAAAATTTCACTTAATTTGAAGGTGGATATATGCTCTTATGATTGATGAAAGTTCCACACAGCACTATGGCCTCAAGCCTCTGGCTTAAGCACAAATGTGTATTCATTTCACGGTTAGTATGCAAAAATGTGTGTCTTTGGATATAAGATAATTATGTGATAGACCTACTGTATTTATGTTTGCAGCAAACTGATGCAAAGTCAGTCTTCCTCAGCACACAAGAAGTACAGTGGGGGAAAAAAGTATTTGACCCCTTGCTGATTTTGCAGGTTTGCCCACTTACAAAGAATGCAACAATCTACAATTTTAATCATATGTACATTCTAACAGTGAAAG
>NC_060156.1:7368181-7368591 GCF_021292245.1 Micropterus dolomieu | reverse complement strand
AAGCTGCTGCAGAGCTTGTAATTGATGCTGAATTCTTTGATGTAATAAACTTTTATAATCAAGAACAGTGTCAAGCGGATTTCTTCTCAACACATCATCGCAGCATTATCGTTCGGACACCACAGCTACAATACAACTGAGTTCATTTTCACGGGTCGCGGCCTCAACCTTTTCAGTCAAAACTGTGCGCACGATAGTGGCTGATGGTGGAGAAGTGCAGCCATCCTGTCAGTCATGCAATGCGCAGCGTAGTTCATTAGGAAAGTTCATTTAAGTCTGTTGATCTTGTTTAATGTAAATAATTTATACATACTAATTACAATGAAAAATACATTATTTGTGATTCAAAATAATGGTTGTTGATAAATGAATTAGAGACCCCCCACAGATGCATGATTATACTACTTCCA
>NC_060156.1:7314003-7368081 GCF_021292245.1 Micropterus dolomieu | reverse complement strand
CTGAATGATTTGGAGGCTGTCTGCAGGGAGGAGTGGGCCAACATCCCTGCCGAAATGTGCACAAACCTTGTCACCAACTATAAAAACCGTTTGACATCTGTGCTGGCCAATAATGGCTTTTCTACAAAATATTAACATGCTGTTTGTCCAGGGGGTCAAATACTTGTTTTTCCTCATCAGATGGTTATCAATTTTAATAAATTCATATGATGTGATTTTCTGGAATTTTCTTTGGGATTCTGTCTTTCACTGTTAGAATGTACATATGATTAAAATTATAGATCGTTGCATTCTTTGTAAGTGGGCAAACCTGCAAAATCAGCAAGGGGTCAAATACTTATTTCCCCCACTGTAATTAGCTTAAAAAGTAGCCTGAAACTTCCTCTGAGCAACAAATCAATGTGTGTCTCTACTCCTGGGACGTCCCATTCTACCACAGCCACCCCATGTAACACAACTTAGCTCTGGATCAATATCATGATGTTTAAATCAGAAGAAGTTCTCTTTTGTCGTTGATTTTTGGATGTTACAGTATAACACTATCAGTGTGTTTGTGCATAGTGACTGTCAGTGTGACACAAGAACAATATCAGCACTGAGTTATATCAAAAGCTGCTGAATTGCCACCTTCCATGATTGCATATAAATGTGGATCAAAATGACAGTTTTCATTGGCATAATCATGCAGCCTGCCACAGTGCTGTGTTGTTTGTTTTGCTCTGGCTGAAGAGGGAAATATCCCAGAAAACACACAGTGAATATATCAGAAAAGCCATTACTTCCTTATGACCTTTTATTATTTATTGTGGGTCCACCTTAGTGTGTTTTCTGACTGTGGTGCAATCTTGATGATACCCCACATAACGATTACTCTCTAGAGGAATCATGCTAATACTGACTAAATATGATTGATTATTCACTTATAAGTCTTCATGCTGGTATTAAAATTATCCTCTTCATGATTTACTGCAGTATTGATTTGAGATAAATCAGAGCAGAGGAGCTTGTAGGTCCTGCATTATGGTTTATACATTACAGAGTGTGAAACTGGCTCTTTAAACCTTCACACCTGGTGAAATCCAGCTAGAGTCTCTGCATTAGTCCCAGATTATATATTTATTTGTCTGTTTATCAAACATAATATCTTGAACAACGCTAATCAGATTTTCTATAATGGAAGGAAATGAGTCTCATTGTTACACTTTTGCATTTGAAAATGGCTGAAGAGGGGTTTGCATTACACAGCTTATTTTGTTAGTTACTGATTGGCCAAAATGGGGATTACATCACTCAATGGGCACAACATGTGTTAGTGTTGTCTTGTCTATATTGCTGGCCATTCAGTTAGTGATTAGGCATTCAAGTAGGTCTGGCACTGGTGCCATAGGGCTGAATGCTAAATTATAACAAAAGCCCATTGGGGCCATGTGTATAGTATTATAGCCCCAAGATACGTAATTCATTAGTTTGGGATATTGAAGCTGCATTTGATGCTTTGCCTCGGGTAATGCAAGCTGCAATAAGTATCTCATTGTCAAACCAAAACACAAATATTATAATGCATTCAATAATTGAGCATTTATGGAAATATATGTATTTATATTCAAGCAGGAAGGTCAAACTTCTAACAGTAGCTGCTCATCCTTTTTATTGTCACATAAACTTTATTTTTAGCTGCAGGTGATGTGTGTTTTTTGTCACCTAATTTGCTTGTGAATTGTCCTCTGGCAATGATTTTTTTTTTTTTTTACTTATTTTGCTCACATTTCAGAATTTCCTTCTAACCTGCTACATAAACACTTGGTTAAAATGAGCTGATTCAGACCTTCTGGAGATGGATTGACTGCCTGGTGATAATCTGATGAATTTCTGCATATATGAATGTTGTAATTGAGGATGCACCTCGCTGCTCATAAATTACAACTGATGGAAGTGTGGCATGGGGGACGGCTCTGTGCATAATGAGGCTCAGTGGCATAGGTATCATTTAATTAAAAAGTGTTGCGACAAAGGACGCATGTATCCAAACAGTCAAACTTAACTCAGGCGGAGAAGTTGAAGATGGATGGTGAGTAAACTCAGCAGATGTTTGAGAAGAAAATGCACCAAAAGCTGCAGAGTAGAGTGAAAAACATCTCTGTATGTCTCACTGTAGTAAATCACCAAATGAATCGCACATCGATAAACATGTAATTAAAAGTGTGGTGCTGTTGTTCCGTTCAAGTTTCATTATTGAATGTTGTTAAAAGGGAAGTCTCTCCAGAGCTGAAGCAATTGATGTGTTTCTTATGCAATTCAAGCTAAATAAAGTACTCAGGCAGTGCAGTAGATAGAGAAAGACAGTCAAATCAAGTTGATCAATAGATGCTCAAAACAGCTTTGTGTCTGTTTCTCGTGAAGCACTGAAGCAGCGGATTGCGTAGCTAAAAAATGTACCCCTTTCTTTACAGAAGCGTCTTGGGGCATGCAAAATGCAGCTGTTTCGGTTGAAAAGTTTAAATCTGCCCTAGTAAACATCGCACATTAAAGGCTCCAAAATGGCGGCGTGAAGTTGGAAAGTTCAGCACCAATGACTCCTTCAGACATCACTGATGCTTTTACCAAATGTAATGACAGGGACCAGAGTGGTAAAAGATTTAACAGTGGTGGGTGCAGTTTGCTCTCGACAGTCACTGCTGTTTAAACAACCGTTTACTGCTTTGCTGTTTTCGTCTTTCTTGTCTCTGTCTGTCTGGTTTCAGGGCATAGTGGAGATTGCTTTTGTTGTGTTATGTGTTATTGTTGTACGGCTTTGCTTTAATTTGTCCAACTTAACGGGTCAACTGAACAGTGTTGAAAAAGAGAATATGTGTTCTGTCGCGCTTCAGCGTCAAGTTAATTTCTGTGTTTTTCATAGACTGTATTGTTGAAAACTCTAGTACATAAATTGAATAGTAAATATTACAATGACTCCAGGGGTACCGGAGCCCCCCGAAGGTATAAGCAAGGCGACAGAAATGAAGGAGCTGTGGGTGACTGGTTCCTCCTGAGGGGCTGACAGATGCTGATGCTGACAGATCGAAAGAGTGATTATTCAGAGCTTTGGAGATGAACTAGTGCTTGTGTTAGCTGGCTCCCCTGGCAGCGGAATCACTCCCAATCACACCTCCATAAATCACGCTCACATATCCTGGCACAGTGTGCAAACAGCACCATTGAGCAACGTTGCCGATGAAACCTTGCCATCAGATGACCACAACAGCAGCGCACTCAGCTGCTCAGTGATGACACTGGAGGTCTTTAAGCTCAGCTAAGAATTGCTGCTTGCATCTTATTTTTGTGGAGAGTTTTTCATGTCCTTTTTAAGGTGTAACCAATATAAGATCGTTTTGGTCTTGTCAGCATTCACTGAATTAAGAATGACCTTTTAAGCACAGCACAGAGCAGGAATGTTGAAAGTGGGGATACGACTACACTTTTTAGAAATTCAATTTGACTGACATCTACTGTGTAATGTGTCTTATTAAAATGTTTCCACATGTGTAGATGTTTTCACAGCTGTGAGTGATCTTTCATAGCCTCTCCTCTCATCTGACAGAAACAACGTGTCTCTCCTGTTCAGAGTGCTTCAAGTGTCTTCGAGGTTGTAAACAAATAGCCTGGCAGCTCTCATCATCCTAAGCCCAAGCTCAAACTATCAATTCAAACTGAAACACAATCATGTTAGTTCAGTTTAATACAACATGCTGCAGCCTAATATGCATTCATAAATACAAAATAATGAATGATGGTCCACTTTTGGCAATGCATACTTGCACCTTAAACAAGTAAAATAGGCTATGGCAATATAAATGTTTGCTGAGCTGCTCCAGTTTGGGGATCCACCTATTTTTCTATTGTGAGATATTTTTGTTTAGCCCTTTTGTTTAATGGAGCTTGTTTCAAGGTAGCCTGTATAAAATTGCCAGTGTTTATTTGCAAATGGCCTTTTGTTTGGGAAGGCTAAGGTCACCAAATATTTTTTTTGCCTTCGAGCGCCTATGATTTAACCTCTTAACTGAGTTCTATCCCCAGTTACTCATTAATTAGCAGTCTGCTGCTTTCAATACTGCTGTCATAGACAATGCTGCCCACAACCAGGCACCTCTGAGGAAGTAACAGTGTAGAAACTATATAACAGCGTAACTACGGCCCCTACACTAAGGGACCACCCATCCCAAACTATTCCAGTGTGTATCTAATGAAGTTTTAATGTGGCTTTTGTCTACATTATTGTGTGTTGTTTACCTCCATGTTAATACTGGTAGACGCCAAAATGACACCCTGTGAAAGGCACATAATATAATTACTCACAGTAGAATTACTCTATAAGTCACATGTATGTCATACTTTGCACCATATATCCATGTGATGGGTTTATGCCACCCATGTACCGTATGTCTTGTGGGAGAAAAGGTGTCATCTAGGATTCGTTTAGCTACAGGGTGAATGAAGACAAAAGGATGATGATAATTGCCGTGACTTTCACAGTGATCGCTTTGTACCACATAAAACATGTGCATCTGCTGGAATACCCTCAATGTGTTTCTCATTGAATCAGACAAAGAAGCACTTGTTCTCGTTATGGCGCAATCTCTTTTACAGTTTAAAAAAATATTATTGCTAAATTAAAATAATAAACTGTAACGCTTATAATTTCTTATGCTTTGAGCTTTGTCATTGGTGTGTTCAGTTCAGTGCAAGACAAAAAGATCATACGAACATAATGATGTTAGCTACACTGTAAGTCCCCATTAACATTGCCCAGACAAATAAACTTAATGATGTGCTTCGATGAACTGTGAAACAATTCGGCAGTTTGAAATATTGCCCCCTTAAGCAGAAAGCAACAGCTTCAGAGCAGCGTTGTTGTGTCGATGATTGGCCAGGGAACAAAGTGTTAATAACAGATTTCTCTGGCACGAAAGGCATGAAACATTTTCAGCGAGTTGTCATTCGAAAGCAATTTAGGGAGCAGTTGGATCTTATTATTACATCAATTTAATTCCAATTAGAAGAAATGAATCAAATTATCCTTTTCATAGCATGTGGCAGAATAACTGGATGAGAAGTGAAGGTAGATAACCACATCATATCAGCAAATTGATTTCACTTTTTTCCTTTTTTAATTTATGTCTACTTCTTTTGAAAAAGAGGACAAAAGGTCAGAAACTAAATTAACAGGACACAAATCAGTTTTTCGATTGGGTTTTATGAACCACAAATTAATTTTGCATTTTATAAAATTGCTCTTTAATTAGCCTTTTTAATATCCTTAATCTACACATACTACTGTAGATATTAACACAATGTGGATCACCATATCAGGGTATTTTCTGGTGTAGATTTGAGAACACATTGCAATAAAATAGTAGACGTAGACTTAATTTTTCAACAAAATGAGTGTTGTTGGATGTTCCAGGCACGATCAATGGGAAAAATTTTCTTAAAAAAAGATTTACAGCATAAGGAGTTTCCTACATGTGATAACTCTGTGAAGTTTTAATTTCCAGATTTATATTCTTATTTAACAGTCCAGGGACCTCAGCCTCTCATTTACCAAACTTTGTTAGGCTAAAGTACAGTATGTTCAGTATTGGGACTGACATGAATTTTCATGAGACTGAACATCAGCTTGTGTTGTGTCTTTTACAACAGAAAGAATGAGTAGGAACAGTCTGACAGTTATTCACAGCAACATTTCTTCCTATATTTGTCATCCATCCATTACCTGCACTCATGAAAACTCTACACAGCCAGCCTGTCTATTTGAACCCAGGACTAGTGTTGAGCGAGTACTCAGTTGAAATGAGTATCCAGTACAGATAATATACTTTTCAGAGTAGTAAAATGTGTCACTATGTTTTATTTTAAACTAAAAATATAGGATCTTTTAAAAAGTTGTCTTATTATTGTGAATATAAATAAATAATAAATATTGCAACTTCTGATCAACCATACCCAACTTCCAGTTAATCCCACCCAGCCCCACCCATTCTGAGTATAGATACGGTGTGGATTTGGTGTACTCGCTCATTCCTACCCAGGTCTTTCTTGCTGTGAGGTGACAATACTAACCACTGCACCACTATGACAGACTCCTCTATTGCCATTTTAATTTTACTTTAACATAGCTTTTGTTTTTTTGTTTTTTACCCCTTATGAATAAATAAAACAGCCAGCTCTATTTTCTTTTTGAGATGGATGACATCAACTAAAAATACCTAAAGTTATATCACAAATCTAGCTTTTTTTGAGCATCATATCTTCACCACCTGAACTGACTTGTATGTGGCTGTGAAAAGTTGTAAGTTCTTCACAGAAATAGAGGCTGTGGTCAGCTTGAATTCATCTAAGTATAACATTTTAAGCTACAATTTGACGTAGATGCAAGTTTTCACAGTGGGAAAAAGGTATCAGCAATTTTCTTCCCTCTCTGACCACAGAGAGCTTCTACTTTCCACTATTTGTTAGAGGTGGAGAATTACTGTGCTTTTGTCACACACACTTTGATGTTACCAAGTAGTGACTGCCAAGTGCGATTCTGTTTCACGCTACAGAAATCCACCACATCATCACTCAGATATGATGCTGAATACCTGAAAAGGAAGTTGCTGCTCTCTTTCAAAACTTAAATGTGTGTGAAATTTATTGGACTGAGCATTTTCATGAGAAAACAGGATTTTGCACATTTGTGAGTGTAGCTTAACTTGGCTGCTTAGTTCATTTTTCTTGCCTAAGGCCCTAAGCTCCACATGTCAATATGGCAGAATGTTCACATCATTTGTGTCCACAATAATATTTCAGAGTTTGTTATTTAAAATGTTACCGCAGCAGAGATTACATTTATAAATCAGTTTCAACCATGCATTAAAAGACCATCAGGCTGAATTAACCCTCAGAACTTTACCTTTTGAACTGTGGTGTTGTTAACAGTTTTGTACACTGAAAACGACTCGAAGGCAATGTCACGTTATTCTAAGTTTCTTCCTTATTTGGAGACAGAAATTGCTTTGCTGCTGAAATTCCTTTTTCAGACCTGATTGTCTTCTTAAATTTTTCCAGCCAGCAATGATAATTGCACATCAAGACAACTCAAATCCTCCTGTGCTGTGAGCAAAGAGTCTGATTGCAACAAAATGCCGTACATGTCTGTGGTTGGTTTCGAGTTATTTTAAATGAAAATCGTGTCGCAACAACTTCAGTTTAATCTTTGCAGACAAAATGCTTGCACTGTTGAAAAGATGACATTAACAATAATGACTGAAATTAGAAAACAAATAAACAATATTTCTTTTAAGCTAGATTTAAAGAGCTCAGTTCAGCAAAGTAATAGCATTTTAGCAGCAACTGTGGATGCACAACTGGTCATGTCTTACATAAGCTATTAATCAGTATGGAAACAAGAACTTAAAGCCTAGTTCACACTACACTATTTTAAGCCCAATTTGCCAGTCGGGGAGCTCTGCAAACGTCAGGCTGTGATCAGGGGTAAATCAGCGATCAATCGGCGGCCACTAGTCGTTATGTGTGAACTACTCAACGATGCATCAGAACGGTTCCCTGACCCATCGCAGACGCTAGCCAGATATCTAGCATGCCAAATATCTGGAGAAGTCAGCCAACTCGACGTCCACATCCAGCCAATGAGAGCAGGCAGCTACATTTTCACTGCAAAACACTTTTTACTCACCTCCAGCTCTCTCTGTATCACAGACAATCCCTGCTACCTCTGTGTGCTAATCCATTCTTTCACCCAAATTCTTTGTCTGAAACAGCTGTTTCATGTGTAGGTTTGTGTCATTTCCCGTTTCACATTTCACGTATGTTTTCTTGACAAAACGTGGTTTGGAGACCAGCGTCGGGTGACACAGCCGCTGTCAGCTTGTGTAGTGTGAGACAAACTGTAACCGATCCGTCACGTAGTGTGAACGCTAAATCAACTTGAAGATCTTGTCACAAGACGCCAAGTTGTGTAGTCTGAACAGCACGGCCATTGGCCGACACTGAAAGTTGTGTCTGCATGAGCCATAAGTGAATCTAGTCCTTTGTGAAACTAACTAAAAAATGTCCTCCAGTGGTTTGATTACTTTGTGTTCCTTTGTCCCTTTCTTCCTCAGTTCATGAATAAAGCAATCATGGAGGTTAAGTGAATGGCCTTGAATTGTGCTTGATTGCAAGCTACCAGATAGCTTCAATTTAAATCATAATTTTTTTTCCTAAAGCTCCAGGTTTTAATGAAAATGCCCTCTCTGTGTGTCTTTTCTCGGTTGCAGGCCAGTGGGGTCAGTGTATCGGGGAGGAGTGTGGTTCTGGCGGGGTGCAGACAAGGACAATATGGTGTGTCCACATGGAGGGCTGGACTACCCACCATTCCCACTGCCAGCGCACAGACAAGCCAGAAAGCCAGCGGCACTGCTTTAAGGTCTGCGACTGGCACCAGGACCTCTTTGAATGGGAGGTATCAGACTGGGGGGGCTGTGTTCTTGTCCCTTTTTTTTCCAACGAGCTCAAGCTGAGGACAGCTGAGTGTATTACAGCACAGCACGGCATCCAGAGGCGCAAAGTTCATTGTGTACGCACTTCAAACCGTACTACAGTCACCTCAAGGATATGTGAGTTCTTTTCCCAGAAACCATCTGTGGAGCAGGCATGCCTCATCCCCTGCCCCCAGGACTGTGTAGTTTCAGACTTCACTTCCTGGTCAAGTTGCAGCAAAACCTGTGGCTCTGGCCTGCAGCATCGAACTCGACATGTCCTGGCCACACCAATGTACGGAGGTGCAAACTGCCCCAACCTGACTGAAACCAGGACTTGTTCTGGCCCTGTTGACTGCCCTGCTGGGGAGGGCGAGTACCAGTATAGCCTTAAAGTAGGGGCCTGGAGCGAGTGCCGACTACCCCATCACAAGGATGCCCTGTTAAGTGGTAGGACCACAGTGGACTTTAGCAGCTCCATTGAGAACAACACAGTCACATTGCACACACAGGCGTCTCACCACCACACCCATCACCAACACCACCACCACCCTCATGCACATGACAAGTACCCCATGTCATGGGAACTGGAGGTGGGGTACCAGACACGACAAGTCCGCTGCACACGGAGTGACGGCAGGAATGCTATGCTAAGGTAAGCCAATCACAAGTACTGTACCTTTCATAGAGTGAGAATTAAAAAAAGGTGAACCTGAGATGAATACAGGGGAAATAAACACACAGTGAAAAATGATGATAAGCTCAAGATTCCGATGAAAGCAAGGTGGCTGTGTGAAAAGAGATGGTTTGTAGTTGGTCTTGGGAACAGACCTGCACAGATAATTGGATTTGTCTTACATTAATCTCTTTTTCCACTGATGTAGCATATGAGGTGAGTTGTACAAAATGCTCTTTAGCTGAATGTGGGTGTCTGTCAGGTGAAATAGTTTGAATGGAGTCGATTGTTTTCGTGGTTCTTCCACACTTACAAAGCATTGCTTTGTAACATGACAGGGACATGATCAATGGTCAACCCCCTCACGATCCCAGTGGGCCATTTTCCTCTTGCGGAGGTATGTCCACTGAAAGAAAAAAGGTTCTTATTGATGCTGGTTATTTATTCAATTATAACAAGATTATGCGAGAGCTGGTGTTTCACCCGCATATTAGCATGGTGGTGAGGCACTATTGTGGTAAATGTCAAGTGCTGCTCCCCTCCCGTCCCCGCTGTTTGAGTTGACCCTGGTATTTGAATTTGATAAGGATGGATTTTTGCACATGCTCGCACACAAAGCAAGTGCGCACACACACACACACACACACACACACACACACACACTGAAATAAACAATGCTCAATCTTGTGCTTTCTTTTCAAGGAGAGAAAGTCATTGCGTGTATATTATATTGACTAAATGCCACTACACCATTGGTGTAAAGTTACACTGTTAGTTGACTGTTTAAATCAGTTGTTGACTACCATTCATGGAAATCATAGTATCAGAAACCACTTTTCAGTGTTTGACAGTGCTTTAGATTTATAGTCACAAGCAGTGCATTGCACAGCTAAATAAAAGCTAAGCAGTAATACCTTAAGGGAACTCTCGTGTACAGTATAGAATTAAGTATCATGCCAGTTTTGATGTGATGCGTCTTGTTTGTGCCATGCCTTTTGGATGAAGGGGCTTACACTGTGTATCTTGTTATGTGCTATGATAGTCACATGTTATTGTCCCAGGCGAAGCAGGTTCGCTGGCTTTATGGCTTGAGTGTGAAGGGACCATTTACAGTACAGTGCCTGATTAGCATGGTATTTACTAAGAAGTGGGATTGGAGCTTTTGAATATGCATTTCCCACCTGAGTTCTGCCTCATTCTGCGTTTCTAATTACAGCCTAATTACAAAGTAAAATTGTAAAATGAACATGGTACTCACATCTTAATAACCTAACTAATTAAATTGTCCAAATTAAACAATGGAAGCTGTAATTACATGACTAATGCACATGTTTTGTATTTTTAAGTGAGCATTTCAGCTCTTTGTACCATTTCTGTAAAGGCTGGCTTTATGTCTGAGACCTGTGTTATCATGATGTATAATAGCGTTGACTGTCATGTAGAAGTGGAAGCTGCAAAGGTCATTTTTTTATTAGGAAATCAAGATATCCAATTGTAGGTTCTCCATTCAGGTGGTATTTCTTACAATTGATGTCATTATTACTTCATACAAACAGCCACCAATCTATTTGAATCCCAACATTTATCATTCCTCTGTTTCATTCTCCCTGACTCCTTAAATAGAAACTGTCTTCTCTAACTGTGAAGGGGTTACAAAGAGGTTATAGTATGAAATAAAAAAATGCATTTTCTTCTTTTTTTTACCCTCTCAATCTGAAGTCTCTGTGCAAAGGACAACTCCCCCGTGACCTTCCAGGCGTGTGTGATGCCCAAAGACTGTCAGACATCTGATTGGTCATCGTGGAGTCCCTGCTCTAAGACCTGCCGGTCCACCGACCTGTCTCCTGGTTATCGCCTCCGGTCACGGATCATGACGCAGATCCCAGTTGGAGGTGGAAAACGATGTCCTGCCCTTGAGGAAAAAGAAGCTTGCAACATCATCGGAGATTTACTTCCAAACTGCCCCAGGTAGTTCTCAACATGGTTATCATCTCATTTTGATCTCACAGTCCTCAGAAACAAAAGCTCTGTTCACGTGTAATCTCCTGATGCAGATGTTTAATGCATAAAATGTCAAAGTCTAAAACCAAATAATGATTTTTAATTTAGTTTCTCTGAGCTTTTTCACCTGAATGATTATGAGAGAAAGCCTAGAGGGGGCAAATATTCATGACTTCACTATTGTTTTATTTTGTGCATATTCTTTTGGCATTACCTCAATTATCTTGTGACAACTACACTAACCTAATGTACTATTGGGAGTTTCTGACCCAATGGACACGACATGGATGACAGTGTTTAACAGAACTGCATTGTTTTAGGAGCATTTGAGATAGGCTTTGGCTAATATTACATGCAGTAAACAAAGTAGTCAATAGAGAATTATTCGCCCTGCTGGTAGATTTTGTTTTATTTGCTAAATCTACATTGAGTGCCTGAGAGCAGAGGATTTACATGATTAGGGAAAACTCATTACGGAAATTAAGCATTTGATAGATTACTACAGGCTGTTGTTCTGGTAAACTCCTCCATTATTATTGCTTTCTGCACCACTGCATTTTTCATAGTTGAAACCAAACATTTGTTTAGAAGTTTTGAAATCCAAATAATCATGCCTCCCTCCTCCTGACATACTGTGACAGAGACTCGTGCCAGAGACTGCTCTCGCTGATTTGTCTTTTGCTTTGTGTGGCTTTTCTGAAACAGCTGCCACTGTTGTGTGTATACTGAATTCCTTTTTAAATATATTCATTTAGAAATTGTTTTTGTTTCTCAAATACACAATAATGATAAACCTGTATACTTCCTAAGACATATCAAACTGTGACTCCAGCAATGACTCAACTTAACTGCTGTTTGCTTGTTTGTATTCCAAATGTGTTTGCGTGTCTGTGTGTGCTCTGTCAGGTATGTGTGGAGGACCACTGACTGGGGCGAGTGTCGCATCCCTCCTTTACTGAGCCAGCAGGACCGGCGTCTCGCTAACATCAGTATTCTGTGTGGAGCGGGGATCCAGACCAGGAAGACCTACTGCGTTCAAGTCCCTGATGAGTCAGCACCACATCACAGGAAGGAGGGTATGAAAAACTGCCTTCATCACAGTTGACCCATGGCTTGCTGGAAGCACATGGTGACTCAGGAGATACAACTACAATAAATTCCAAGTAAACTCAGTGGAGTATTTTGATATAAGCTGTGAGCATACATTATTAAAGTGAAACTTAGCACCAGAGCATTACAGTATTATGTAATGTTGCTGTAGCTAAAGTAGACAGTAAGGATTGCCTTGTGTTTTCTTGAGCTTGAATATACTGTGGCTAAAGGCACACTACTCTGCATCTGAAATAGCTCATTTTCACCTCAGTTTCACATTAAACGTCACTTATGTCACGTTGAGAGCCAGGCAACCACAGAGCAGGATGAAAATCAATTGCTAGGAGTTTTAAGGAAGATCCCCTCACTTACACCTTACAGAAAAAGAAGTAAAGCTGCATGGGATTAAAAAGTGTTTGCCTGGGATGTATTTTATTATGCAGATGTTGCACCTCTCATAAAGAATAGTTTGCCATTTTGTGAAATCATTTTATTTGCTTTCTTACTGAGAGTTAGATTAAAATATTGATACAATGTCATTTCTGTTCGGTAAATTTGAAGGCAGCTGCTGGTTAGTTTAACTTAGCACAAAGGCTGGAAAAAAGGAGAAACAGCTAACTTGGTCCGAAGGTTACAAAATCGGCCTACAAGCAAGTTCACTAATTAACACTCTTCTGTTTAATCCTTACAAAACCAACATGTAAAATTGATAAATTATGGTTATTCAGTGGGTTATGTGCTGGGATATATTCTGTATTTGCTGGAGTCTTGACATAACCGGGATGTTGCCAGGGAACTAGCAGAGACGCCAGGTAGTGACTGAACTGGGCCAAGAAATCTATTGCCATGCTAGCGTCCTTGCGAGGCAGTAATGTTCCCACCAGAAAATAATTGAGCAAGACACAAGACCAAATTACTTCGGATGATCACAGCAGCTTTGCTGCCGTCAGTGTGTGCGTGGGTGAATAAGAGGCATTGTGAACGGCTTTGTTCGGCTCTGGCTAAAAAGTGCTATATTAGGAAATGCACCATTGACTGTGAAAAATGAACATTTCGATGTTATTAGATCATTATCCTAAGAATACAAATACAACCACAATTAGTGCCTGTTGAAGGATGGTTATGCATTACATAAAAGGTAAATAACATTTACCTCAGTAATTCTTAATTATATCACAACTCTAATGTCCTTTTTAGATAATAGGCACATCTCTATTTGGCATCTATGTGAAAATACCTTTCTTGGAGTGCACTGTAGAAAACTTTTATGTTCTACAAGTTCATACAAAGTATCTGCATCTAAACACCTGTTCATCAGGAGAAAGGGGACCAACAGCTGCTTGGTAGGCTTTTGTCATCACTAGCAACTAGCATGGCACAAGATTCATAAGAATAACAAGATTCCTAGTTGATGCATGGTGGAAATGTCACAGAAAACTCTGTACAATAACAGTAGCTGGTAATTCTCAAACCCTGTTGCTGTAGTCACACATGAATGATCTCAAAATGTACATAAAGACAGGCATTATTACAGCCAAAGTTTTCATGTTTTAATGTTTTCAGTCTTACCTCCTTCTCCCATTTATGTTATTGCGAGAAATCTAAATGCCTAAATCACATTGATGTAGGTGTGGTATTGTACAAGCATCTGTGTAATTGTGTCTGGCCTGGATTGTAGGAGAAACGGGCATTTTTTTAAAAATAAGTAAAATAATTTTATGAGGTTGATAAATATGGCAGACTTGCAGGGCAGTGTATTTTTACATTAAATCAAGGTACATCAGCGATAGTATTAAAGGGGATAAATTAGTTTGCGTTTACTTTGAACATCAAGCGGAACCTGATCCTCCCTCTGCCTATGAATTATGCTTATGTTATTATGCATTATGTTAGTATAATGCAGATTTAACAAGATGTAATATAATGTAGACAGGTAGCATAAGGTAAAGTAGTCAGTCAATGCATAGAACTCAAGTTAGAAAAGTAGAAGGTTACTGTCTTTAGTAAGTTAAAAGGAGAAAGAACCACATCTCATGTTGTGGTTTTTGTCTTAAAGGCAGTGCTGAAAGCCAGTTTAAGCTTAGTGGGGAGTTAATTGTTCAGTCAGATTACCTCGAAAAGCATGATGAAATCACTGCAGCTGAGGGACAGGTGAGTGAAAAGGCAGACAAACTTTGACCAACCTGCAAGATGGTAACCCATCACACTGAATTTAACATACATTAATTAGTGCCATTTACTCTTAGGACGCGGTATTGAACCTCAGCACTTTTTAGGTTGAGATTGAAATGTGTCTGTAGCAACGAATATCAAAAACAACCACTGAATTTCTGGTCTAAATTTTATTTAGGCAATATTCTTGTGCAACTGATTGTGTTCAGAAAAGAGTTTGGTAACTTCCAAATGAAAAAATGAAATGAAAAATATGTTTATATTTCTCAAATTTAAGCATCGAGAACATATTGTTTGGTATCAACAAAACCTCAAATGATACTCAGTCCTATTCAATGCTCACAGTGTATATACATGTACAGTATGTGCAAATCCACACAGTATATGGGTGGTGGTGCAATGGATAAGACACATGCCTTTGGTGTGAGAGAGTTGGGTTCAATCCCCCACTGTGACCCATCCACCATTGTGTCCCTGAGCAAGACACTTAACCCCTAGTAGCTCCAGAGGCATGTGACCTCTGACAGACATAGCAATTGTAAGTCGCTTTGGATAAAAGCATCTGATAAATGTAAATTGCCAATAGCGTAATTGTAAGATTTATACATACATTTTATTGTGATAATCCCAAGTTGCACATTGTAACATTGTAGGATTCATGTAGTATATCAGTGGTGTAAAAAAATTAATTATTTATTTGTTGGTTAAATTTATTTAAACTGTGTATTTAGGGGCCAGATCAGCTTAGCTGGTTGTGAAGCCTGCATTACGTTTGTTTACTGCTCTTAACTATGCATTGAGGAAAACCTTAGATGCTGTGTTTTCATTGCTCTGCACTTGTCCTCTTTTAACTTGATGTGAAGAATATAAACAAAGAAAAGGTTGGTCCTGATAAATTTTACAGTGTGGAGCTTTGACCTAACTCTCTTAACATTTGCTATTCCTGCAAAATTTGAGTTTTGTTATATGCCACACTTTCCTTTGTCATTCAGCAGTGGTGGCTCTGCTCATTCTGCATGCTACTCTGTCTCTGTCTCTTCTTTTTTTTTACCTCCCAAACAAACTGCTCTTTCTTCTGCCACAATCATAAAACTCAGTCCTTTGTAGCAGGATTTTTTAAATTTTTTTGGAAAGAATTGTGGAACTAAAACTAAACTAAAAGAGTAATCCTTAAATTATGAGCTTTCTCTATAGTTGAATCATGACTGTGGGTATCACTCAGTGATACGCAAAATCATAGATACACTGTAGTACTGTGCAAAGGGCAGGTGTGGGAAAAATGCTTTAAAGTAAGCTTTAAAGATATATGTATGTATGTGTATATTTTTATATATATATATATATGTGTGTGTGTGTGTATATATATAACACTGCAACAAGAGGGACACACAACACAGAGGAAGACCCATCCACGAACACTACAGTTACTTACTGCGGTCTAACTGTTATAAAGTGTGACACAATCTCCTTACATTATACAGTCTAGGTCACTGGACATTGCTGAGCCTCTGGTGAAAGATACACAGATAGTAAAGATAGTTACTGAAAAGCAGACAGGCGATCTAACAAGCTAGCTGTCTCATCTAACGATGTAGTACGTCTGCTAAATGCAGTAAATGTACCATTATCATGTAACCGTTATCAACTTCAAGCTGATAAAACTATTACTGTAACGTTGCAGTGGGAGTCTACCTGAGTTTCCAGCATGTTGTGTGAAGCGGTCTACCTGTCTGTCAATAGCCGGCTGTTGAGCTGCCTCTGAGCCAGGAACGTTAAAGTAACAGAGCCTGAATATGCCTGTGTGAAAAGCTACAGCCTGCATGCCGGTGTTTCTGCATTTATTGCAGGATCTCTGTATGAAAGCGGTTGTGTTTCGGAATCACGCTCGCTCATCAGTTCAAGCGAGCATACGTACAAGCACACACTTGGTTGAAATCTCAAAACCGCACCACTAGTGGCCGCTGAAAACTCCCTAATGCCCCTTTTATAGATCCATCCATCCATCCGTCGTCAACTGCTTATCCTGTGTACAGGGTCGCGGGGGGCTGGAGCCAATCCCAGCTGACATCGGGCGAAAGGCGGGTTACACCCTGGACAGGTCGCCAGTCCCTATAATAGATGATATTTATAAATGAACAAAATGGAAAGTGAGGGAACAGAAGAAAAATTGGAAAATCAAATCAATATTTGGTGTGACCACCCTTTGCCTTCATCAGCATCAATGCTTCTAGTGGATTTAAGCGGCTGCAGTTGCTTCTTTCTCTTTAAGTAATACCAGACAGACTTGATTATGTTAAGATCAGGGCTCTGTGTGGGTCAAACCGTCACTTCCAGAACTTCTTGTTCTTTTTTATGCTGAAGCTAGTTCTTAATGACTTAATTCACTGTATGTTTTGGGATGATTGTCATGCTGCAGAAGAACTTTGTAGTGTACCAACAGTGTGGATTTGTGCATTTTATACCAAATAAATTTGGACTACTGCAAATTTTCTCTCTTTCTCCGGAGAGAAGGAGGAGGGGGTTTGGGATATCAACTTAACAGACGGCTGAAGCAACTCCAAAGGAAAAGGTGAAAGGTCGTTTTCCCTAAGTGCTGTTTCTGGGAAGTCTGATCGTAAAACGTGCCACCTCTGATGCCGCAGCCAGATAACGCGGTGCTTGGCTGTTAAGATGACAATAGGAACACTGACCTGAGATTAGCATTCTCCTGAAACAGCATATCAAAACTCTTCGTGAGAGAGGGCAGGAAACCCTAAACTGCCCCTCCACATGCGTAACCATAGCAACTGACCTTGCTCTTTGTTGAATTACCTCACATCAAAGGATATTCATCTTCTCACGCCTAGGTGTGAGAAAATCCAGGACACCAGGGACAGCCCTGAACTTGTGTAAACAAAGACTGCTGTCTCCTCAAAACTCAAAGCATTACCTTGTTTAATTAAATCTTTAAAAGTTACTTGACTAGGTCTTTCCACTACATTTGAGTAGTTATGTTACCATGTTGTTGTTGTTGTTATTTGTTGCTGAAAAGAATCTAAATAAGTTAATTTTGCAGTGTTTTAATTTTCAGCAAGGTTAATGTCATTCCTTTATTTTTATGTGTAACCAATGCTTGTTCACAATACTTTCTGACACTTCCTTTAGAAAAGATGATAAAGAAATCCTATACTCGATTAATTTGCCAGCTTGAATTTAAGGTTAAATAACTAAATTCCCCAGCTCCTGAGCAAAGATTGTTTTAGGGTTAATCCAAGCTATCCTCATGTAACCTGAGCTCCCCCAAGTGGACAAAATAAGTATTGCATGCCATTGTCTGAAATGCCGTTAATGTATAAATGTCACTCGGTATTTATCATGTCCAATAATCTGACAATTGTTTCCCTTATCAAGTGCTTAAAACTAAGAACAGTACAACTGTTTGACAATTGAGGTTTGATTGTGGGAAGATATTTGATTACAATACGCGCAAATATATTTTTGATTTTTAATGTCTAAAAAAAAACGCTCTCTCGGAAACCGGAAACAAAGCCCCCTCAGGGAAACAAGGACTGCCCTCTGGGAACCACGCCCCCCACAACCACGACACACACGCTGTCACTCTTCTCTCTTGTCCTCTGCATAGTCCTGGCTCTTCAACGGCACTTCGGCACGTGCCCAGCATGCCCCCTCTCCCGGCAAAGCCCTAAGAGTTTGGCCCGGCGCAGCGAATGCCCTTTGTTCGTTTCAAGCTACACGCGCGAAGTGCCGCGACCTCAGCTTTCCCTCGTTTAACAGCAACTTTACTTGGGTTTTGTTTTCTTTGGTTTTGTTTTATTAAAAGTTATCAGTCCATTAAGTTACACAAGTTTAGTTGAAGAACGACCAAGTTTTAAGCTTTATTTCGAGCTAACTTACACTGATCCCCGTCGCCCGGGCCAAGCCCGTGGTCCCGCCAGCAGTAACAAAGGACGACCAAACCTTTGACCCGCACCAGGGTTGGTCCCCACTACAAGTTTCTTCAATAAGCCTACAAAAGGTCCTCCGGAGCAATTCCCTGGCAAGAAAGCGAATGGCTGACGGCTTGAAGCTGTCCTAACCAAGAATGCACGGACTCTGCCAGTGTGAAGTAAGACCAAAACCCTGCATTCTGTGGTCAGTGATGTCCAATAGTTGGTTAGTCCAATATATTTAATCCTTGAAACTCCTAGACAAATATAACCGAGTTATCATCTAATTGCATTCATTAGCTGCCGTATGAGTCAAATTCTCCCACAATAGACCTCCACATTCTCATTGTTCAGCCATTGTTTATTTCTTTGATGTATATGTAACTGCATTTATATTCACCTTAGTTAGTTAATAAATTTCACTGTAAGTTAACCAAATGAATTCTGTGTGTATTGCCTGTCTCGAAGTCCCTGCCAAGAGAATTTACCCTTCGATATGAGATTGACTGACTGATTTAAGATAATTGAGCGATTATTAACTAATTGATCACTAGTGAATAATTGTATAATTATTAAAACCATACCCCACAAAATGAGAGGTTTATGGATTAATATTTTCTGAATATTAAAATTCATAATTGGGTATTAATTCACGTAAATTTATTAAAACAATGTAGATATGCTACAACTTTGTGTGCCCAATAAGATGCCTCCCTGAGAGTAATGCGTGATGAATAAGTATCTGCCTGTACTTCTCAGTATTGAGGAGACCATTAATTCTGAACAAATCCCCAACTCTGTTTTCAGAAATGCGGCCTTAACTTGCAAGGAACCTCCACCGTGCTTCACTGTTGCCTGTAGCCACTCATTCTTCTCCCGCTCTCAACCTTTCTGCTATAGCCAAATATTTTCCATGCAATATAAATATTGTCCATGCATAGTTGAGTCTCTTGGCCTTGTTACCATGTCAGAGGTCTTGCTATTTGGCCGTAAGTGCACTGTCTACGTCCTCAACGTTGCCTGTTTGTTTGTGCTTCTTCAAAAGTGCTTGGACAGCACATCTGGAAACCCCTGTCTACCTTGAAATCAGCCTCGGAGAGACCTTGCTGATGCAGTATACCTACCTTGTGTCTTGTTGCTATGCTCAGTCATTGCCAAATAACATTTGACAGCGACCTCTCCTTGTTAGCTGAGTTTGGCTGTTCCTCACCCAGTTATATCCCCCCTACACAGCTGTTTCTGTTTTAGTTAATGATTGTGTTTCAATCTACATTTTGAATCGGTGATCATTAGAACCTGTTTGGCATAATTGTTTAATCATACACCTGACAATATACCGACAAAGTCCCTGACTTTGTGCAAGTATACCTAGAAGAAATTATACTGTTTTCAGAGCAAAGGGTGGTCAAACCAAATATTGATTTGATTCCGATTTCAATTAGCATTTTGTTAATTTATTAAAATTTTTGAAAGCATTCTTACTTTACAGCATTTTTCACACCTGCCTAAGATTTTTGCACTGTACAGTACTGTATATGTACTCAAAGTGTCAAAGATCTTTTGTTGTTAGCTGCGTTAAAAACCCAGAACCACCACAGGTTAACCAGGTTTTACGTGAAGCTAAAGGGAATTTGGTAATAACATTGATATGAATACAGATGAAAAAGCATACAACATTTAACAACAACTGCCAGAATCACTAAGACAACCAGTGTTACTGATTCTGTTAATCTCACATAGCTCCCTTTCACACCTGGACAAGAAAGGGAGCTTTATAAGATTGCTGTTCAGTGACTGCAGATCACAACACCATTGTCCCCTCCAGACTAGTCACAAAGCTCAAGCACCTTGGATTAAACACCTTATTGTGCATGTGACTCTTTGACTTCCTGACAGGCAGACCCCAGGTGGTGAGAGTGGGGGGGGAAACACCTCTTCTAACCTCATCCTTAACATGGGAGAACCCCAGGGCTGTGTTTTTAGCCCATGGCTATACTCCCTGTACACATACGACTATGTAGCCACTTTCAACTCAACACCATCATCAAGATTGCTGACGACACAGCTGCGGTCAGCCTGATCACAGATAAGGGTTAGGGTTACTTGACCCACTGGTGTCAGAACTTTAACCAACTGCTGAATGTCAGCAATACTAAGGATCTGATAGTGGTCTATGGGAAGAAGCAGAGAAGGAACTATGCCCCCTCTTAATATCAACAGGTCCTGAGGGTGGTGAAGAGGTTGGGCAGCTTCACATATCTTGGTGTCCACATCAGAGAGGGCCTGACCTTGACGCTGCATACTGACACAGTGGTGAGAAAGGCAAGGCACTTTATTTTCATATTCCAGGCATGAGGAATTTCTGCTCCTGCACCATTGAGAGCTTAGTGACAGAGAACAACACCGCCTTGTATAGAAACAACACCACACAGGATTGCAAAGCCCTGTATAAAGTTGTTCATTTGGCTGAACATACAATAGGTGGTGCTCTACAAGCCTAAAGAATATTTACACCAGGGGCAGCGAGAATAAAGCTAGGAGAACCATTAAGGATACCAACCACCCGGATAATGGTCTTTTCTCCCTGCTGCGATCGGAAAGATACACCAGGCCAGCGCTGAGAGGCTCAGAGCTTCTATCCTCAGGCCACTAGGATTCTGCCTAAGACTTGGTAAAAAAAACTCCAAATAGCTGTGTGTAAAAAAGTGATACTCTTTTAAAAAATTTCAATTAAACAAAATCAAAGTGTTAGGCTTATAAAATCAATCACTACAAGAAATGGACCACATGCATACCAAGTATTTAATTTATCTTTTTAATTAAGCACAGTGGGTAGTTTTTCATGGCTTTCAACTATATATTTTTTGCAAATCAGACTCTTTCTTCCCAATAAACATAACCATTTATTTAATAATAACAATTTTTTTTTTCAGATAAGTCTTGGGTAGCTTAATTTCATAGCTGAGGTGTTTTGGCAGTTGCAATGGGATGCCCCTTTAACACCAAATGTGTACAGAGAAATGCTAGATCAAGAGTGTTTGGATAGTGAATATGTTAGCTGAATATATAATATAAATGAGGAGAGCTCTTTGAACCAATGGATGTGAGGGGCAAAGATCAATACATCAATTGTAATGTTTACTTTAATGTGACCTGCACAGCATTAGTTAATGTAGACAGATGTGGCTGTATGGCTGCAATATAGAGATCTACTTGTTCATGTAATGTGGAAAACAATTTGCTCCTGTTGGATGCCTACTGCAGTAATGCAATTGACAAATACAAAGCAGAAAGCTCTGTACTATGCATTTTATGCATAAGCAAGCAAGAGTTTAAACAAGCATCTCAATTTTTACAGAGGAGATCAAACACCATGTAAATTACTTTTGTTAAGAAGACAAAATGCACAATAGACAGTGAATTTCTCTTTGGGCTCTCATTTAAATGGAAATTTGCCACTCAATGATGTGCGGAGGTGCATCAAAATGGAATATTAGATTGAATAAATCCCCATGTTGTGGACAGGCAAAAAATGCCCTCTCATTCTGTGTGAAAGACTAATGTCAGAGCCTATTACAGGTGACTGAGCTTTCTCTGATCTACAAATGATACCAGCCATGCTTAGGAGTGAATTGGTTATACCGTGTCTTGCCTTAATATCTCCCTGTTTAGCTCCTGTTTACTCCCTTAGCTTACCACTGCCCTCTATTTAATATTCTCCTGAGCCAGCCATGACATGAGAAGAGCAATTTTCCTTCTGTTCTATTTTGCTTTTTTATTTTTTACTCCACAATAAGCTTTCTAAATCTACCCAGCTATAGTCTTTACTAATACATACAATACTCAAAAATCACAACTAATTTACATCCATACTTTTCAATCCAATGACAGTGAAGTCAATAACAGTGCTTCTTCATTTTCTGTTTGCATTACATTTCCAAACTTGTTTTTTGACAGCAATAGCGTGCACACATGCACACACACACACACACACACACACACACACACACACACACACACACACACACACACACACACACACACACGCACACTTCACTGCTGCCTGTGTGTGTCTGAGCTTGACTTAAGCCTGGTATATCCTTTCCTTTGTTCTTCTTGTTTATTCAGTGTCCAGGCCTGTGAATGCCAGGCTATGCGCTGGTGAAGAGCCCCCGTCAGCCGTCCAGCACTGCATCATCCCTTGCCAGCACCAGTGCTTGCTCTCCCAGTGGTCACCCTGGGGTGCCTGCCTACATGACAACTGCAAAGAACCACACGGGAAGAAAGGTATGTTGGAATAAATAGGATTTGAGACAGAACAAGCTTTGGCTTTTGAAATATTTGAAGAACCGCATGTAAATTTGTCGACAGTGTTATGTCATTGTAGACACTGTAAATGTGGATGATGAGTATGACTGTTGTAGTTGTTGGATTTCAAAGTACAAGAGGTACAATAAAGCTATATAAAACTACAAGCTGAAAAGCACTTCACTGATGTGACATGAACAGAAATAAGTGGTAGCTTGTTGAAAGGGGATTTGTTGTGTGCTTTACCTTCAACTGCAAGCACCCATGTTTACTTCCAAAGACCTCAATTGTTTTAATTTATATGGTTTATAGTAGGTATTCTAACATCACCAAATCAATACGCCACACTTAACCATTTTATTTGCCTAAATTTACATAGTTTCATCTATCATCCAAATCTTCACATATTAGTTGTTACAACTAAAGTAAAAAGTTTACGTTGTCACATAATCCAGTTTGTGCTGGAAGAGGGTCATGTCCAGTGTCCATGGAAACACTGAACATTCATATTTCAGTGTGTGAAATTAATCATGGTAATCCGGTTGTCACAACAGGTGTAGGGCAGAGCAGGTACCCCTCCCCTAAAGAACATACCCTGACGTTCTTAAACAAAAACCCACCCCACAAAACCAAGTCCAAAAAACTGAACCAGGGTGGGCAGAAGGAGAAAAGCGGGGGGGGTCAGAGTCCAAAACACAGAACAAAACAGTCTCTTAGTCCATGGAAAGTACAGGTGGGCGGCCCAAAGGCAAGACAGAGAGGGAACAGGGGACCTGAGGTCGGCGGCCCAGAAGCAGGACAGAGGGGGAACTGGAGAGTTCAGAGAGGGAACAGGGGACCAATAGTTCAGGAGGATGATGACCCGGAGGTGGACCCGACAGGCAGAGTTCAAAGGGTCAGCAGGACAGCCAACAATGAGGTTGGAAACACACTGGGGACCGAGCAGGAGGCCGGCGCCAAAGGCAAAACCTCTCTGGAGGTTGCAGAGCAGTCCAAGCAAACAAGGTGATCCAACAGAAAATCCAGAAACATGTTCAATCCAAAGAACCAACAGGGAACAGGCAGGGAACAGGAGGAGGTTCCACATAGATACTAGAATGAATAGCCATGGATGCTGGGAGGACCCATCGAGAATGCCTATGTACAGGATATTGTACATAGGCATATTGTACATATTATTGTTTTGTGCTACACCCTTAATTCTGCCTGGAACATCATCCAGTGGACTAAAATTAGCAGAGCACCAGATGTTAATATAAAGATTAACATCAGATGAACTACCAACCACTGCTAACACAAGTTATCACAAAATAGTTCATTTGCAAATTGAATACTAACATGATAGCTGCTGTAACGAAATGTAACAAGCCCACAAAAATGAGATCAGTATTCTTTTAAATGCCAAAAAATGTTCGAAGCTGCACCATCCTTCTAAGTGTCTTCAAAAGCAGAACTCTCAGAATCATGTTTGACAGATGGACGGACAGACCATCCAAAAGATAGTACAGATAGCAAACTAACAAGCTGATATGATTAAAAATTGAAACTGATAATTGCACAGATGGACCTGTGGTAAATCATAAACACTTTGTCAAAAAACAATTAACTGTACAGTTGTACTGCAGATAGCCATGTTTTACTTTTACAATCAGCTGTTCACAGCAATTGTTGCCTAAGAGCTAAGTACCTTCATTATGGTCAACAGGGGTCTTTACACCACCCGTGTTTAATTTTTAATGTTTTCACTTTAGCTTTACACCACGTTTTGAATGTCCAAACTATAGATTGGGTTATGCATTGGTAACGCTGAAACTCAAAGAGAGAGTGGTACTGTGGCTGACGGAGGCTAGGAGAGCGATGTTGTCAGCAGGAGAGAGAGGCAGTATATGGTTGAATCGTAAATTGTTTGTTGATAAGCAGCTGGCAGAGGAAGTGTGCTCTGGACTAAGGCAGTACACGTACAAACCACAGCAGACGAGAGACAGAATGAGAGCACACCTGTAGTTCAGCTTTCAATCCCCAGGAGGGTGAAAGAATCAACAGATAAGATGCTTCCTGTGTGTGTGTGTGTGTGTGTGTGTGTGTGTGTGTATGAGTAGGTGTGCTCGAGTATTCAGCGTGCCCATGCTGTCTGAATGTTCTTGTCTCTCTTCACAGGTGAACGCGTGTCATAGGACTGACTGCTTTAGAGAGGCTACACAATGTGTGTGTAGTGTAGTGTGTGTTTCAGTCGGTGTGCGGCACTGTCGGAGCTGTTAGTGTGTTACTGGCATGCTAAAAGGGCAGCATGACCTCGTCCCTGCCGTGAGTAAATGTGCATGAAAGCCCCCTGGGGAGAGACTGAAGTGTGGATTGTTCAGGTCAGTGACCACACTCTCCAACACAGGATCTCTATGGGACGAGCCAGCTCCTCTCACAGACAGTGTCATTAATATATTTCAAGGAGTGGAAAACACAGCACATGCTGTTTTGCACAGGACTCTCTTGTGGCACACTGTCTTTTGATGGCATTCATAAAGATCCACAGCCCACAGCCGACAGAATACGAAACCAATAGAAATTCACTTGCATTGAGCTCTGTGGTCTGCGAAGCAATGAACAGTTATTGAGTAGTAGGCATTGTTATGATCGAAGTCGTTCGCCCGTGGTCCTTGAGCGGCAGAGAATTTCTTGCTCCTATTCAACTTGCACTTAGCCTTCATGTTTCACAACATCGGAATAAACTGTGATCCGTCTCTAACTGAAAGGCCCGCGGGATCCCATCCGTTCAGGTAAAAGAGCCAAGTAGCCTAGATCTTATGCAGCCCCAGCTTTGCTTTGCTGAAAATTACAAATTTAAATTGCCTCTCAGTAGCTTTATGTGATTTTCACATTTTTTTTACGTTATCTTGGCCTATCACATTTTGCAGCTATGTGGTAAATTGAATTGAACACGGGAGGTTAGTGGATAGAATTTTAGTAATGCCCCTACTAGAAGTCACAGAGCTGGAGGGAGGGGTATTTCTGAAGAAAGGTATGCTGAAAATCACTGGATGGCCCTTGTTTCCCTGAAATAAACCTGGTATGACCAAGAAACCTTTCAGTTATTAATATCCATGGGGGCATGCCCATGCCAAATTGTTTTTTGTGGTATTGGATTTAAGAAGCAGTAAGTGCTGTGGGCAATACTGCAATCGATCCACAGTCTCTTTGCTCTTCGAGGGCACACCGCGCAGCACCGCGTGGATCAGGCACCTGAACTGGTGCCTCACACCAGTACATGGTCGG
Source organism: Micropterus dolomieu (assembly GCF_021292245.1). Classification (NCBI taxonomy): domain Eukaryota; kingdom Metazoa; phylum Chordata; class Actinopteri; order Centrarchiformes; family Centrarchidae; genus Micropterus; species Micropterus dolomieu. Next base: position 7,342,144 of record NC_060156.1, on the reverse strand, counting down.
GGGATGTCATTTGTAGAGTGAGCATCCTGGGGGTTAGACAGTTCCACCAGGGGGAGAGAAAAAATGTGGGACCTTTCTGCCAAGTGTCAGAGCTGCGATGAAATGAGTATGGCTCAAAAATGAAAAGCTGCTGCTGCTCAAGTGTCATGGACGTTTGCTGGGGGGAGGTGCTGGAGCCCAGAAAAGGCATTTTATCTTGCCGTTTTTCATCTACAAGAACATTTTTCTGTGTCATCAGGGAATTGGAAGAGCTCAGTAGTCGATAGAGACTGTAGATTAGAACATGTCCACTCAGTAAGAACCTTTTCACAAAAAATCCAGCCTTGAAATAATCATTGTGGGGAATATGAATCAAATATTGGCCAATTACTTTAGTCACTTAGGAAATTGGCATAATGATAATGATTGTGTCACAATGTTCATCATGTTATCGGACTATTTACTAATCGCAAATTTAAACCATATTTAGAGCCATTTATTGTTCATGTCATGCTAAATCCCCTTTTAGATCTCACTGTCATTGTCATTTTTTTCTGTCAAAACAGAAGACAATGTGTCTATGAACACAGATGATGGAATGTAAAAGCTGCCTATAGTCACTGCATTACTAACACTTAAGATGTATCAAGGTGAATCAAGCAGAAAGTACATGTGATGTGGAAATCCAGTGGTGTAAGATGCCATTCCATAGGGAATTCTTCTTTAGTTTCTTTCTTCAATTCTCTTTCTCCATATTTACTAAAGGCCCTCACTGGGGTTTTGCGCAGGCAAAGTGGAAGAATATTGCACAGCTAAATTTTTAAATGTATACAAATAGCTCCTGCACCCAATTTATAATTGCCAACTGCCTCAGAAAATATTCTGTCTGTACTCCATTGTCAAAATGAGGCCCTTTTTAAATTGGACGAACACAGATAGAGGGAGACTATATGCAGGGCCAGATAAGTTTAGATAAGTAAGCCACACTTTTAGTGATAGTTCACACAATAAAAACCAGTTAGTGACAATGGTAAAGAATATTATAGCAATTTATACGTAGCATGTAACGCCACATTACAGGATGTCTGTTCAGCAACACAACAACACAACTTATTTTTCACACATTTTCACCTGCTGCCTCCCTTGCTCATTCTCATTCTTAGGTCGTCATGAGAACGTGTTGGTCTCCCTAGCCACCTGCTTGAATGTGTATTTCTCCTGACTATTAATGACTCACAGCTGGTTCACTGTAGTGTGATAATATTAAATCAGCCAATTAAAGACCTTTTTTTTTTATCTGTTTACTGCAATAATCTTGTCAAGGAACTTTAAAGGTTTTCAGAAGTACCATACATCTCCCACATTGATTTTTTATCACTCCAGTAGGACCTTTTGTTTCTCTGATGTTTTTTTTAACTGACAAAATCAAGCTGGTTTAAACTAATATTTCCTCACACAAACTTTTGATTGATTGCGGTTCTAAAAAGTGTCTTCTCTTCATAATTGCCGTAATGCAAAGTTTTGCACCCCTGACAATAATTTGCTGTATTCTCTGTGAATATCTCTTTCTGTGACATCTTAGACCATGTAATTGTGATGTCCCCAGTTTTAGTCGGACTGAAAACCTTTGTCACATATCATTTCCCCATCGACCTTAAATTCCCTCCCTACGTTGCTTGTCTCTCCACAAAAAAAGCCCTGGAAAGGAAAACTACACAGGCAGGCCACAGTGACACATGGGAGAACAGATTATTACTTCAAACTGCAGATCTTTACTGATCTTTGCAACCACTGCCTTTTCTCTTTCAGCACAAAGCTAGCACACTACGATTCAATCATGATTTTTCTTTTTACTTGACATCTGAATGAAGGACTTTCTTTGTTCACACTTGACCGTCAGATAAGATTAACTGGTCAGCCTTGGGGCTCGATTTTAGTTGCATCTAAATTATATCACAGAAGAAATTAGATGTGTACAGTATCCTATTCTTAGCTACTGCTGTAGGCGACTCTATATATTTCACACCCATACTGCAGTGGTCAAATATCATGAAGTGTTCTCACTGTCATTTCTGCCCTGTTAGATGTTAATTTTAAGTGATAATATAAGCTGTGCTAATCTATGGATCCTGACAACTAGACATTCTAATAATATAAAAATGAGTTTCACAATTCTGAAGTGAAAATATTGTGTCAAGGAAGTGAGATCATTTGGAGTACCTGGATGAGTTTTCTGATGAATTTAGCTTTTTCAAAATGTTCGTGATTGTTCTAAAACCCACGTTTGAACAATGCATTTTTCTTAACCATGAAAATAAAGAGTGATATGATTTTACACAATAAAACAGGAGAATGTTGGTCTTAATTTAGACTGCTGCTCTTCACTTTCTAGGGTTAATACACATAACAATACAAGACTGAATTTGAGCTGAAATGAGCTGTTTTGATGGTTATTAGATTTCTAACAGTACAGAGGTGATGGTGTGGAGCCAGTACACCTCAGCTGGTAGGCCCCAATTTATTAACTGAAACAGCTGCAGTGACAGTGAGACTCAGTGACTGTAGAGACAGGTGTATTTGTGAAAGTCTTGCCAACTACTGTGACTTGACCCCAATCACTTCCACTTTCACACTTTTTTAAGGACCTCCTGCTTTGCCCTGCCATTTGGCTCATTATCTTCCTCTCCTCTTAGTGTCTCGCTTCTCACTGGGGAAATAGGAGATTCAGTTGGAGTTTTTTTTTAGTTTATTAATTTTTCCCTCTACGCCATGATATTGTGATTATATTTATCTTTCCTTTATAAAAAAGCAGAAAGGTTGTATCTTTTACATTTTCTGTGTCTCTGTTTGTTTTGAATATTAAAACAGGGACGGAAATTGGATGAACAAAAATCAGTTATTAAAATGTGTAGGTGAAATTATGCTTACTAGGTTAATCTTGTTTAATTTTTACTGTAGTTCCTAGTTTAGTTCCTCATTTGCATTTTATCCTTGCTTTGTTATGTGTGCTAATTATATGAGTAATTGTTTTTAATTCATGAAAACATGAAAACAACAATGGGACATGCAATTTAAAAAAATCTGGGTATTTTTTGTAAAGAGCAAATAAAAAAAAGAAGCGAAAGCATGAAAAGTGAAAGAATGTGAGTTGCAGCATTTTCAACGACAGCGGTTATGCCAGAGTTACATACATGCACAGTATCTTGCACACCACTGATCATATCACTGACAAGTTTAATGCAGTTTGCAGGAAATTTGAGATGGTAGGGGTCTGGTAGATAAAGAACCAGGTGGGGGACATCACTTTGAATCCTGGGTCTGGCTGGGAAAAGGGATGAGAAGTGTACAATTTTACAATGACCAGCTTGTAGGTCAAATCTGGTCAATTACCAGTGAAATTAATTGCAAAATGTTCTCGTTGGCTATATCAAAAGATTTACAGCAGTTTCATACATCTACAATGAATTTAACAACATAGATACAAGGCCAAAAAAATTACTCTCATACTTGAAGGAGCAGTAGGGAATTATTTTGAAAATTAACCATTTGGCATATTTGCTGAAATTGTAACGATATCCTGACAGTAGTACATAAGACAGAAGATCTGTAAAGAAAAACTTCTGGTTCTTTTTCTAACGCCGTTCGGTGTTTCACTATGGGAATCGCCTCGGTGTAACCAACTATGGAAGCTCTAATGACACAACATCTGTCAGTGACAGACAGGTCGAGCTGTGCTCAGGGCACGCCCCCTCCTAATACCACAGCCGACCAACCCCTCCCAAGTCATTCTCGCTTTCTTCCTGTGAAGAAACTATACAAAGCTCCCTCAGCTCATCTAGGCTATCTGGTTAGCTGCTAACTGTTCACAGACGATCCGTTAAGGCCGACGTCGCCGAACGCAGTGCACGGCTAGTCTGGATTTGCTGAGTAAGTCATTCGTAAGAAGTATATTCTGCTGTTACAAAGCATAATCTCAAGGCGAACCGCTCCTCCGGCCACCCTGTATTAATATACCGGTGTCCGATAACTGTAAGCATCCTATTCTTAGGATCAAGTGTCTTTGTGAAAGTCTTGCCAACTACTGTGACTTGACCCCAATGACTTCCGCTTTCACACTTTTTTAAGGACCTCCTGCTTTGCCTGCCATTTGGCTCATTATCTTCCTCTCCTCTTAGTGTCTCGCTTCTCACTGGGGAAATAGGAGATTCAGGTGTAGTTTTTTTTTAGTTTATTAATTTTTCCCTCTACGCCATGATATTGTGATTATATCAGCTCATCTAGGCTATCTGGTTAGCTGCTAACTGTTCACAGACGATCCGTTAAGGCCGACGTCGCTGAGCGCAGTGCACGGCTAGTCTGGATTTGCAATACTACAATCGATCCACAGTCTCTTTGCTAAGTCCTTCGTAAGAAGTATATTCTGCTGTTACACAGCATAATCTCAGAGCGGTGTGCGCTTCAAGGCGAACTGTTCCTCCAGCCACCCTGTATTAATTTACCGGTGTCCAATAACGGTAAGTTAGCATCCTATTCTTAGGCTAACGCGTTACGGCGAGTCAAATAGGGTTTTAGTTAAGATTAATTTGTTAACTGGGCAGGGTAACGTTACCCGGAGCACAGCTAATGTGTCACGACGAGCGGTCTCCTACGTTACCTGCTTAGCTCAGGCTAAAACCCTGTGCGCTAGCTTAACTGAGCGGATAGGCTAACGTGTAGCGGCGCCCCTAGCAAAAAAGCCATGTCTTCGGCTGCTGCCCCCACCAAAGGGTCCAAACCGAAGGCCAAGGAGGCTGCATCCTGCCTGTGCCCGGCGTCATGCGGGGCGTCCATCTCAGGGCAGGGACCCTCATCCCATGTGCATAGCCTGCATGGGTACTAAACATGCCCAGGCATCGCTGGCTGACCCTCAGTCATGCCCTCACTGTGTGTCAATGCCAGAAAAGATCCTGGAAAGGAGACTGAGAGTGGCAGTGGCTAACAGTCAGGATCCATGCCCGTTGACAGCCCCTCCCCATGCCTCAACCAGCTCCCATCAACAGCGAGCCACCACAAGCTGGGCGGACATGATAATAATAATAATAATCCTTATTTGTAGAGCACTTTTCAAAAACAAGTTACAAAGTGCTTTAACAAGTGTAAAGAATAATACAAAAAAAACAAGATAAGAGCATGAAAAATTAATATAAAATTAGTAAAATACAATAAAATAAAAGGGATAAAATAAAGTCAAATAAGATCGGGAAAAGCTCTCCTATAAAAGTATGTTTTAAGATGGAGTCTGAGGCCCTAGACATGCCCCTACTTTTCGAGGAACTCGAAGTGGAACCGGGCTGTGAGGACGCAGAGGGCGATGGCAACCCTGACCTCCTCGACATGGATGAGATGGAGGACAAGGAGGATGACTCCACGTTCCCTGCTCAACAGTCCAGTCACCCAAGTGCATCCGACGCTGTGCCCCCTGTGGACAGCAGCTTATACAAGGTTTGCAAACGGACCACATCAAACTGAGAATATTGTGGCCTGCAGCCCAGGATGCCGAGGGTGCGGTGAGAGACCTGTATGATGGTAAGAGGCTCCCACCAGCCCAGCCACCATCTAAGCAACTCCTGCCAGCTGTGCCCGACTGCATGAAAAAGATGAGCCGGTACTGGTCCAGCCCTTTTAAGAGTAAGCTCCCCACCAAGGGCTACTCTAAGCTGGAAATCCAAGGGATGGCTGAACTGGGGCTGGCTGAACCCCCAGTGGTGGAGCCATCAGTGGCTTATCACCTCCACCCTAACCACCACTCTCTTTCTGCATGCTTCCATTTTACAGAGGATGTATAAGTATGCAGCGCAGTCCATGTGCTCTCTGAACGCAATGACTGCTCCTGTGCTCCTCACGCGGAGCAGTCCAAGGCTGTAGCCGTGTGATGGGGCTTGCTGTCGCAGGGGAGAGGGCTTTGTGGCTAAACCTCTCAGGGCTTAGCGATGCACAGAAGGCAGAGGTCATGCACGTGTCATACGACCCCACCAAGGGTCTTTTCGGTCCAGCTCTGGAGAAGATGAGGGAGACCAGCACCCTTAGGAAACAAGAAGGGGAAGCTTTTGACCTCTGCCTGCCCCGGAAAAACCATCCCTCGCATCCCACAAGGACCGAGGGCAGGCTTTGCTGCAACAGCAGCAGCAGTGAAAGGGAGACAGGGGGCTGCCAAGCCTCAGAGACAGGTAACACAGTGTCACTAAGCACCTGCAAGATGTTCAGAAATAAAGCTGACATCCTCGCAGCCAGGATCAGTGCCAAGGGCGAGATGCTGCAAAGAACAAAACAAAACAAAAACAAAATGGTGTCGTGCACCTTTCATCCCGACAGGGGGCGCTCACACTCCTCCGGGGGGAGAGCGCTCCTTCCGGGTCCTGGGGGGTCAGAGCAGGCCGATGGCGTGCATGCCCAGTTCACCCCTGGGTTTTGTCCACTATTTCTCAGGGGTACAGACTACAGTTCGCTATGAAACCACCCAGATTCAACGGTGTGTTAGCTTCAGTGGCCAGGGGGGATGCAGCACAAGTCCTACAGGACGAAATAGCATCCCTGCTAGACAAACATGCGATCAGAGCCATACCAGCAGAGGAGGAGCAACAAGGGTTTTACTCCCGTTACTTCCTCATTCCAAAGAAAGGAAGCTCATCGCTTCGCCCCATTTTAGATCAGATTAGAACACCTACGAAAATACACGTTCAGGATGTTAACACACAAAGTGCTCTGCCGTTCTATCCGTCCGGGAGATTGGTTTGTAACGATCGATCTCTCAGATGCATATTTTCACATCGCCATTTATCCAGCACACAGGAAATTTCTCAGGTTTGCTCATCAGGGCAGATCTTACGAATACCAAGCCATCCCATTTGGGCTGTCATTAGCATTGAGGGTGTTCAGCAAGTGTGTGGAAGCAGCGCTGTCTCCGTTAAGGAACAGCGACATCAGAATATTCTCGTACATAGACGATTATCTGATATGTTCATGCTCGCGGGAGCAGGTGGTCAGGGATTCTACTACGGTGGTCGCTCACCTCAGGGATCTCGGGTTCAATATAAACTGGGTAAAGAGCCGAGTGGAACCCGTACAATGTACAGAATATCTGTGTTTCAATATAAACTCCCTCTCTTATCACGTCACGCTATCAGAGGGGAGGCATCCCTCACACAGTCTGTCCCTCTTCAGGCTGGGAAATGTTGTCTTGTTCAGACTGTGCCTGCACCTGCTCGGCCTCATGGCCTTGGTGATTTCGATCATCTGGGGCTACTAATGATGAGGGATTTTCAACGTTGGATGGCTGCATTACAGCTGAGTCCACACCGTCACCTCAGCCGCAAGGTGAAAATAACATCCAGCCAGTGGAGAGACCCGACGGCTCTCGCAACTAGTGTCCCACTGGGGGCGGTGTCGGCCAGGGTAACCATGACAATGGACGCCTCCCTTTCGGGTTGGGGGGCGACCATGTCGTGCAGGGCTGTGAATGGCGTTTGGGGCCTGAAGCTGGCTCGCGCTCACATAAATGTATTGGAACTGTGGGCAGTATTCCTTACATTGAAACATTTTCTGCACTTTCTCCAGGATAGCCATGTCCTGTGGTGTCTTACATCAACCATCAGGGCAGCACACACTCACTACGATTACACAGGTTAGCCCGAAGGGTGATATTATGGAGCAGCACCAGACTCCTGTCCCTTCGAGCAACACATGTGCCAGGAGTTTTGAACAGGGGGGCAGATCTCCTGTGGCGGGGGAACCCGTTGTATGGAGAATGGACTCTTCACACGCAAGTGGTGGATCAAATTTGGCAGAGATTCAGCCAGGCAGCCGTAGATCTCTTCGCCTCGCGAGAAAACTCTCAGCGTCAACTGTTTTTCTCCCTCTCGGACGTAAGTACACCTTTGGGGGTGTATGCGCTAGCCCACCCGTGGCCGAGAGTGCTGCTCTATGCATTTCCCCCTCTCAGCCTAATCTCCCCCACCCTGGTCAGAGTCAGAGAGCAGGGGTTGTCACTTATCCTGGTGGTGCCACGGTGGCCATCCAAGCATTGGGTCGCAGAGATAATCCAGCTTCTGGCAGGCGAGCCATGGCCTCTCCCCATAGGCAGCGATCTCCTGTCGTCTCCTGTTCTTGTGGGTTTGGTGGGAGGGACTTAGCTGAGTGATACGAGCAGCAGCGAGAGACGCAGACTGTTTTGAATTGTATGTTCAGTTGTTACAGACTGCTGCTTTGATCCTTTCCATGTGGAGAGAGTGGAAACAGATTATGGCTCTCACTCAGCAACAATCAATTAAATAGGTCCGACTGTGGAGAGTTGCATATAAATCTAATGTATAAATACAGTAGAAGTAGCACTTCTCATTCAGTGCTAAAAAAGTGAATGGATGAATAACAAAGCCTCTTAATTAGTTTTTATGTTTTTATACCAAAAGATTATTACTTAAATATGATATTAATTTCTAACAAGAACAGTTTTGTTGTAAAGAAACCCTGGTGGCCTGGCACTGGCAAAGGTTAAAATAAACACATCTGCCGCTTCTTCTTTCAAAATCCTCCTTCATTATTCACCTTTAATTTCATGATTATCAGAGAGACATGATGAGCTAAGAGAAGTTTTGTGTACTCTGTGTGAGACAACATGTTTACTGTTGCCTTGTTTGTGCCTTGAAATATGAACTGCTTCTCTTTTCTGTTCCCAACTTACACTCCTCTTCTTTGTCAGGTATGAGACAGAGGAGGAGAGAGGTGTTGTGGGAGTCCAGCAGTCCTCCGGAGACCTGCCCTCATCTGGTGGAGTTCATCCCCTGTGAGGATCCTGCCTGCTACCTGTGGCAGGTCCAACAAGAAGAAAGATGCTTTCCCACTAAAAGCTCCTGTGGTCCTGGAACTGCAGTCCAGAATGTGACCTGTGTCTCCGCTGAAGGTAATGTCCTCGATTTGTCCACACAGTAAAGGAGCAGTTGCATCTAAATGAAAATCTTCACTCATACCATGGAGTTTTTTCCACTCACAAAATGCAGAGTGAGTTCAACTAAGCAACCCCTCTGCCCGTGCCCCTGGCAAAGGGGATGGTATCCCCCCTCATCCCCCCTGATAGGGACATTTTGTTATTTTTGGACAGAGCCAGGCTAGCGCTTTCACTCTGTTTCCAGTCTTTATGCTAAGCTAAGCAAACCACCTCCTGGCTGTAGTTTCATACTTAAACTAAATTAAAGACACAAAAGACATTTTCATGCGCAGTGAGTGCACAGGTAGGCCAGCCAATCATTTTTATTCGGACCAAATGAAATGATTGGACTTATTACAGTCCTGTGACAGCCACAGATACTGGATTTACCATGACCTCTGTCATTTTGCTTTAAATGACAGCTACGATGATTTGCTATTGGTTAATCTTAATATGGGCTCCTATATTTTCTTTTCTTTTTTATAACTTTAAAAAGATGCTAACCATAGGATGCAACATGTATTCATAAATATAATTTACATCTACAAATAGCTGTAAAATTCATCAAGGCCATAGGCATGAGTGCTGTAGTCCGGACATGTGATGTTTTCAGATGCATGAACATCAGGTATATTGTGAGCCATTGTGCTCAGCCATATCATCACATTGGGTGAAAGGAATATCAGTATTAATGAAGCATGCGTTATTCATGAGGGCCCATCACCAAGTTTATGGGCACAGAAAACATTGGCTTGATTAAAAGTCAGAATCAGAGCTTCCTACCAGGCATTAATTGCTCATCTCCATACATTATAAACCTAATTGCACCCTTTTTTGCCTGTGTTTTATTATTCTGTCACAATGGATCATGTATATGTTTATCAGGAAGGCAGTGGAGCGTCCAAATGTATTAGCCAACAGTAGAGTCTAATGAGTTTTGACAGGACAACTAAGAATGCAAGTTTTGGCAGGTTTGAGGAAAAAGGCTTATGAAATGATCTGTGGCGGATTTATTGTTAGCGAAAGTTGACAAGTTGTTCACTGTTCCTTCCTTAATTGGCTCATTGGACTTACCATTCAAGCACAATGGGTTATTTTCACACACTTTCACAACAGTGTTAGAGCCAAGTTGTTAAGTGATGCAAAACCCTGCAAGGAGATGTTTTTTTTTCATGCAGTGACCCTGTAAGCATGACAATATGATTCATAATGTCACACCTAACGGTACTAAATACATGGCAAGAGAATAATTTCCATTATAGATACTTGCAATTATTGAAATAAAAAAGTTTCAAACTGTTGTTACATATTGTCTTAATATCTGAGAGGTCTACTAAGAAGTCATATCTACGCAAATCAAATGCAAAATTATTTTAAAATGTTCACATGCTGTGTCATAAATTTGATAAATACATGTTACTGGAGAGATTTTCTTGTTTTTAGATTTTTGTTATGAATAGTTCTGATAAAATAAAACTGTAATATGAAAAGATCTTTGGCAGGCTGGCAATTCTTCTGTCAAGGATTTGACCCTGCTGACAGTGTCAATTCATTTATTCACATAAATGCACCATCTACTTGCTCATTGCACCTCATAAAACCCACTCCAAGTGTTGTTCTAAAACCCAGTATTGTTATGTTTTTCTTTAATGAATTGAATGGTGACAGATGGAAAAATAGATAATTAGACGGACAGAATAAGTTGTGCTGCTGAGATTTTTTTTTGTGTGTGTGTGCAATCTCTTTGATTGTCTCAAGTTTTTCTCAAGATAGAATATGAGATAGAATATGCTTTCAGTTACGTTTCTGTTACGCTTGACATATAAGTTTAGTACACCTTGGAGAAAGCAGCCGCTAATTGCCAGTCTGTCTGCACACATTTAGACTCAACACATACACATTCAAGCTCTCCTTCTCAGCTGTTGCACAAGTAGAGGTGATGGACACTTTGTCTGTGCCATGCTGAAATTCTGGAAGAAGAATACTTCTCTCCTGGGAAAAATAACAGTGAAGCTTTTGCCGGACTCTGTACCATTGTAAGACTTTTCAGATCAGGGTATTTATTTTAAGCCTCAACTGATTCTACAGTACCACTAAAATATTAACAGTATCAAACACAAAACAACCCTTATGAAGAATATATAAAAATACTTATAATTGCGTCTTCCAACCATTCAAATGCTTTACAAAACATGTCACACACATTCATACACTGATGGCACATGCTTGAGGAGTAATTTTAGCATTTTGCCCAAGGATCCTTTGACATACAGATTGAAATAGTCAGAGATCGAACCACCGACCTTCCGATTAGTGGGCGACTCATGAGCCACAGCCAAAGACAAATAATGTATGACTCACAAATGCCACTTCACGTTGTTACTGGCATGCTCTCAGCATTCCTCACAGAATCATTGTAAAGATATGTAACAACAAAATACAGCGCTGGTCATTTGTTCAAACTGCTTATAAGGACATACGTCTACCCATGTTTGTCGCTATTTTAAGAAATAAGATGCCTGTAAAGAAACACCAAGGTTTATTTTTAATTTGTGAAAGGCTGTTTGACAAAAGATATAAGAACGAAAATGAAACAAAGATTTAATGTTGTGATTTTTTTAGAAAATCAATGTAAAAAAATACAGGGTACAGATATATTATACAGATTTTAAATTTTAAAGCTGATGTATCATTTGCTTTGGCTCATCTAGCACATTCCATTTGTCACACTAAATTTAGAAAAAATAGAAAAAATATTAAATAAAAAATGTTGAGAGGAACATTAAGAGCCGGACATTTTTGTTTATTATGGACTCAAATCAAACAGTCAGATCATTTCAGTTAAACAAACTATGGAAAGTTCACTCACTAATTAACTCATTTACCACCATGAATTAGAACTTAAAGGTCAAAGAAAGAATTTAATGGGTAGATTGTATATTCTAAAATAAGTAGTGACTGTTATGAACCACAACTAATCCCATATTTTTTAACTAAAGCTTCATTTATACCAAGATAAATCCAGCCCTAGAGCTGCATTGTTAATGACATTATCTGCAACATCTTTGGGTTCCTGTGGTGTGCTTTCTGTGAAGAGTTTCCACTAATATTTTACAGTTCTGAGAGAGAGAGAGAGAGAGAGCAATGGCAGTCTGGAGCTGCTGTGGCAGGAATGTTTAGACTGACTATGGAGTACCTGCAAGCACAGCCCCTGTTGGCTTGGTTTCAATCATTTTCTCTTTTTCCAAAAGTGCAGAAAGTTTTTGACAGGGTGAGAAAGGCGGAGAGGAGGGAGAGAAAGGAGAGGTAGGAGTGACATTTCTGCAAAGATGAAAGAACTGTTTACAATTATCTCAAATGTTGTCGTAAACAATAAGCATTTGTGATATTTGTGGATGCACGTATCGTTCAATAGGAACAGCTTGCCTTCTAATCATACAAATAAATTAGCTGACTGACCTGTCTTTGTCTAAAAGGCTGATTGGATTTGAGCTCTCTGGGTTCATTTAAGATGCTTGAGCTGGAGTTCAGAGTTATTTATGGATTAGATGTAAAAGTAAATACAAACACAGGCCCTGTCTGCAGTTCAGCCCATCATCTTGGTTTACCCTGTCTTGTTTGAGAAATACATTTTTAATTGAAAGGATTCCACTAAAGATGTCAGTCAGTCAATTCCTATTTCCCCTCTAGATTCCACAGTTTCTCAATTTTAAGCAGAAGCTTTCTCTCTCATTTACTTAAAACCTGCTTTAACCCATGACCCAATCAAAAGTGTATTCACACAGCATTTGCAGCAGATTTTATCGTGTTGCTGTGATATTTTCTTGGCCATTGTCTGTTGCCTACTGTTTTTCACTTGTATTTAGTTGAGTTTAGTTTATTAAATTGCTGCACAAATAAAACCCATCTTCTTGTGTAATAAGACTGGTTTCACATCCGTAACGGTATATTGAGTCATGTATCCCCGCCAGAAAAATGGGTTGTTGTAAATGGTAAATTCTGACAATGTTATGAAACAACAGTTTAGATCAGACTTTTGAGTTGAAATCTTTTAACAGACACCTCATGGTCAATTATCCCTCATAGTACATTCAAGTACCCAAATCTCATTGATTGCTATGGCCGATGTGGAAAGGTCAGCTATGGCCAGGATTCCTTGGCTGAAAAGCTTGTTCACCATCCAATAGGAGCATGCTTTAATGTTCTGAACCTAAGAATTGCCAACACTTTTGGTTGGATTTACAAATGCGGCCAGGGTTTAGCTGCGTCGGACAAAGATATTACAAAGTTATGCTATGAAGATAATTGTCGTTGATGTTAAATATATTTACACTCAACTGGAGTAAGGGAAGTAGGTGTTTGAACTGGCAGGTACCATTTTAGATTTTTTGCCCAAGAGATGTCGAATGTTTTCTCCTTTTTTACTCCCTGACTGAGTGATAGCATTTGGTTCCCAATTTTTCGGCATGAAACTATTCTTGCATGATGTTGTTTGAGGAAAGTCTATGCCTGTAAAGAGTCAGAGGCAGCACTTTCCCAGCAAAGTTTATCTTTGAATTATTTGAATTATTATCTATGGCCGCTCAAACTGTCAAAATGTACTGTTTAGGACATATGCTTAAGACATGCTGTTTGGCTGAGAACTGTGGCATGATTGTCAAGGTGTGTTTAGGGCGTACTCACACTAGGCCCGGTTGCCTTGTGCCGTGCCCACTCCCCACTCCCCCCGCTGGCCTGCGCTCACACTGCGGCTAACGATTCGAGTCGGAGCATGTTTAGGTCATCACTCAGTGTTTCACATACATTGATTTGTTTGTGACGGCCCGCCACAGTTTGAATGCCACGTGTGATTTTTTTTTTTACTATTCGCGCAGCACCCTCTCTCTCTCTCTCTCTCTCTCTGCCATGAACACCGTTGCACAAATCTGTCCAAAACTGTCAATGTCGGAGACCCACCTTAAAAAGGTTATTAGCAAGCATGTAAGGAGCCTAGCTAAGATCACAGCAGGATGTGAGATAAACACGCTGTACATTGCTGGAAGTCAATATCAACCGTCATTCTGTGAAAAAAAGCTCTCTCTCTCTCTCTCTCTCTCTCTCTCTCTCTCTCTCTCTCTCTCTCTCTCTCTCTCTCTCTCTCTCTCTCAGCACAGTGAAATTTGTGTTGGGGTTCTGTGCACAGTTTGCGATCACACTAGATCCGTACTGTGCTGGAGTCCAGCCTAGGCACGGCACGGAGCGATCACACTGGTCAAATGAACCGGACTTTGGGGGTTAAATGTGCTTGGGCATGGTACAGATCGCCTAGTGTGAATACACCCTAAGCAATTCTTTAATGAGACAATCTGACTATTTGATATATTCAGTACCATGGGAAATAGCATTTTCTTAGAATCAAGGCTGTTAAATCCCTATTTGTCCTTTTGTTGTTGGTTGTTCTATTTCACTGAAATTGCTTACCATTTTATAACTTAGCTTGCTCCTTACTCTGAGAGATAATGTCAAATTTTCCCTTACATTGGTTAAATATTCAACATTGTTGAAATAATAGCCGAAACCTTGTTATGTTTAAGTGAAGGAGAAATTGTAATTGTGTAACATTTATCTGCATTTGTCAGGCATCAGATTGACAGGGTTTGAGACTGACAGACAGGTCTCATGCTGACCGCATAATGTGGCAGAGAGAGAAGATGTCAAACTTTAAACCATGTTATTTGCAACTTTGAAAAACACAATTAACATCTTCATATTCATGTTAGCTGTGGGAATAGGAAGTTGTGTTACATGCAGTTTTGAGCTGGAAGGAAGTATATCTACAGTTTTTGCAAACTGAGTTAAAAATAATACATCATCTCACACAGGGAGGCTAATGGGCACTTATTGTACTTTATTGGGCTGTAAACTATGGCAAAGAAAACAACAAAAAACGCTGTGTTAGCCTAACCCACTGGCTTTTTGCCCCAGGCTTAGTAAAGTTGTTTTGACAGCTCCCACTCACTGCACAGCTACCATTCACACCGGAGTAGTCAGTCCCATTTCCTGAACTAACTACCAACCACTGGTCACGCTGACTCAGACATGCTGGGTGCACTGCTGACGGACAGCTGACGTGGTAGGTTTAATCCCTCATAGATGCATTCTGGCTAACCTTCCCAAACCTGCTGACATTTCTAAACCCAACAACAGTAACATTGGTAGACATCAGCCTTAACTATCTCTACTCGACTTGTCAACAATATTCAGGCGATGATGAACTCAGGAAATCAGCCCTAAACTTGGCTGTGTGACTGTCAGTAATAATTAAATTGTAAAGTCACATGATTGGCAGGCGAAAACAGCAAAAACATTAATGAATGACCCAGGCTAGTTTGTCAGAGTCTACTTTGATGTTCACAATGATTTTGCCCAATTTGCTCTGTTGCTTTTGCCCGCCAACTTGGTCTTAAAAGCTGCCTGCGCAGAGTGGATGTGATTATTAACTTTTAAGCAAAGGCGAGGACTTCTTCTTTTTTCTATATCTACCTGAATAATAACAATGAAGAAGATTAATTGGTGTGTGGGCGAGCAGAATAGAAATCATGTTGAAATTGCATGCAGGAGGCAGTGATATTATATCTGAGTAAGAGCCCCAACTACAGATCCCTGTATTAATAATGCAAAAGGACCCCTAGGGCAGCCATCTATTTGCAGAGCCCCCCCACCCATGTAGCCTCACACATACACACACATGCACAACTTTGGATTCATGTTATCATACCATTTTTCTTTAGGCAGTGTTTCCAGGCAAAGCTTTGTGAGTCTTTTGTTATTTTTATTTGCTAATATATTCATTAGTCCTTTGTGATTTTCCAGCAGAACGATTGCTGAATAATTACTGATTTTCTACTGTTTGTAAAGAGATAGCAAATACATCTACCGCTGACAATAATACATTTCTTAAATATGCCTAGAGCGCAATGAAACGTGCTATGTTTTACATGATGAAATGTAATAATGGATGCATTAATACATTAGGTTGTAATCTTAAATGTGTCAAAATAGCCTCCTATAATTTTTTTGTCTTAGTAAGGATGACTAGGGTTAACTGAACATCCATCTGTTTGTGGTCTGACAGCCTTGATGACACCAGTTCGTGCACTATATTGTATCATAAGAAACGTGTCTGAAGTAGCCAGTGGTTGATCGTCTTTTGACCAGTCAGATGGTATTGCTAGCTGTCATCGTGTTACTGTAACCCCTACCCATAAATGAAATGATGGTTCAGCTTCCAGACTAAATGATACTAGCAGAGAAAACTGAACTACTGAGATTTTGGCAGGCTTTTGTGCTTCATGGATTTTGGTGACATTATAAAGCGTTATTACGTTAGTATGTACAGTATGTAACAGGTAAGTGGGTAAAAGAGAACTCCTTTGTACAGTATAACTTACAATAACCAATCATGGTATTGTTTTGTACTGTATGTAAGAAAAAAAGCAGTATCAATCTTTTATCTTATTTAAATTCCTTTTCTGTGGTCATTGATTTTTATGAAATGTTATTGAGTTTTCTGTTTTGTCCGATGGTGTTGTGCTTTGCACCACAGGACCACAATACAGTCTTGAATGGGATTGATTTGACAGTTGTAATGTTTAATGCTGTAAAGAAAAGGAAATGCACTCTACTATTTCAGTGTTTTTCGATATTCAGTGTCATTGTTGAAAGAATGCTATAAATATTGTTTTGTCACACCTTGTGTGAAGGTAAGGCTGAAAATTATTTTGCCATGGTCTCTACCTGAAAACAATAGGATTGGTTTCTCTGCACTGGACATGTAAAAGTAATACAAGTAATAATTGTTTCCTTAACTTCAGATAAAACTTTCTACTGTACAGATAACGTTTAAGGTTTTAAAGTTAACATTGTCTTGCTGTATCTTTAAGTGCAAAATAGGTCTCTTATCTCCACAGCATTTACACAGAAACCATATAGATGGTAAAGATACAGTACTCAGTGTCCGTCCCCCTGAATGTGGGTCAGAGAGGTTGATTCACAGAATCTTTTACATTTTATGCTCGCTTTGTAGAAAGCACGTCCGCCTGAAATAATTACATAGGTGGGAGCCATTCTGAACCAAGACAATATATTTCCCACAGCTTAAAATCTCACTGCCAGTTCAAAACAATTATGTAAAGTATCAGTATAATTCCTGTTCAAGTGCTGCAGCCTCCAGATCTTTGCTCAGTTGGTGTATTTCGAGATATATAATTATAAAGATTATTCCTGGTCGCTCGGAAGAATTGTTTTTTCCTTTCAGAGTTTTCACTGTAAGTTTACTGTACTTTATAATACTAACTCCATCGTCAACCATGTCACTCCCTCATGTGTCCCATACTAGAGACATGCTTTCAATGCTAAAGAGTGACCGCTTACACCAAACGCTTGACAATTCTTTTTTGTTCGTTAACTTCAACTGGAGAGTCTTATGTCAACTTGTATGTTTACTGAAAGGAATAATGCATCCCATACAGTAGCCTATGGGACTGTTCCTGCCTGTGGGAATTATTTCAAGCAGACTAACGTCTCCTGCTTTGATGACCGGAGATCTCTGACGCTTTAACTTGATGGTCAAAAGGTTTTCAAACTCCCCAAGGGAGTCTTTCACATCTATCTGATGAGGCGATACCTACGTTTGCTCTCGCCACCGTCCTCCTCTGCATCAAGGGTATTCGCTTGGAGAGGGGAAAAAAAGACAAATTGATGACAAATCTGCCCCGGGGTTGTTATTGTTAAACGATATTCCATGATGTAGTGGCAGAGTTCAACTAAGTTAATGATCCTGTGTGTAAGTGTACAATGCTACGGCTGCTGCTGGCATTGTTTTGACATCAGGATGGCATTCCTGTTTCTGAAATTGATCTCTCTCTCTCTCTCTCTCTCGGACACAGAGACCTGAGAGAGATTTGTGGAACTCTAACGCTGGGCAGGGTACAAAAATACAGGCAGTTTTATTTTACCAAGGGTGTTATTCAGTAATTAACATCTATGTGAGAATATTTTTCTGTAATTTTAGTGTTTAATCACACAACAAGACAGTCATTATCATGGAAGTACATTAAAGAAGGCTCTGTCTTTCCTGTAGCTGTCTCACTCCTGAAAGAAGAGTTAACTGGGAGCTATGATAAATATTTCATTGCATGACTGCAAGATGAAGGCTGAAGGATAGCTTTTAAAACTAGCCCAGAATACCAATGGGTTGGCCTTATAATTTGCTTTAGATAACATTAAATTATATTTGTATTTGACAGAATTTTCCTAACACTTAAGAAGGATGCCTATTGAAGTTTGATGTGAATCTTTTATTGAGGAGTATATTCGTTGACCCCAAAGGATCATAAACGTTTTAAATTTGCCAATATAGAAAATTTTAGGATAATTTTTTTATTTTAAAAATTATTATAAAACATCAACATGCATAATAACTAATTATTGGACTTTCTGCTATTTACAACCACATAGGTCTCTTATATATTGCATCACCGTGTGTTCATTTTCAGATTTGATCTAGATTTAGCCTCATTATGTTTACACTTGGCATTAACATGCATCAACGATGAAATATATATCTCCCTGAAAGAAAGTGCAGGCCTTACAGAAAATGGTATACTGAAACAATAGACAACTGAGACAAGCAGAGCATGTCAGTAGCTGACTATATATTTTTAGCTGTACTCTAAATGAACTGCATTTAAACTTTCTTTCACTATGATCAGAATGAAAACCTGCACAACTCGGGAGGTGGTTTGCATGGATCACAATCAATCTGTCATATGTGGCAGCATGGGGTTAGAGCACCATGGCTATGTTAATTGACAGGAGTGGGCGTGGTCAGTAGATGGCAGGTATTGGTTAAACTGGAAGCAGGAAGGTATAAATGGTGGCATGGCAACTTCCTCTTACTCTTGCTGTTGCTGACACCAAGCACCCACATTACTGTGCGCTGCAATCTGCCCAGCCACTTTAATTGCTCCCTGTTAGTGTGGACCTTTACCTCCCCGTGTGAGGCTTCCTGCAGGGTAGAACCTTCCTTTTGGAGCATCGGGGGTGTCCATTCGTCGTTAATCATGGGGCATGGAGCCTCCGTGAAGCGGCAGTCCAGTCACTTGCCTGCACAGTGGAGGAAAAGCTTCCCTGCCTCTTTCTTTATATGCTAGAAAAACCCTTTTTATGTACATGACAGAAGTTCTGACCATTTTAATGTAAGCTTGTATGAAAGTGGGATTGGGTGTGAGGAGCTAACTGTTTCTGTTAGCTCAGACAGAATATTGTTTATTGTAATTTTTGTAATTTTTTTTATTGTTATTCTTTTCTCTTGAAAGAAACTTTTGTTTCTGTTTTAAATAGCTATGTATTTGTTTGGTTTGGAGTTAATTTAACTGTTTGTTTTTTGTTGATTTAATTGATTTTGCTTTTGTTTGAATTAACATTTTGGTTGTGTTCTTTCTGTTAACTTGTTTGTGTTCTCAATTCTGTTTGTATATTTTAATTGGTATGCATGTTGTGAAAAGCCTTATAAAAAATAAATAATGAAACTGTGTTGTGAATAGAACATTGTCTCTGACCCTACCTCTTCCAAGTAAGACGAACCTGTGGGCCTAAATTTATCAGTCTTGGCTGAAATATATTTCTCGGGGTGAAATTCCCCAAGTGGTGTAGTTTGGTTAATATAGCAGTCCTGGAAATTCATGTTAGCGTTAAAGTGAGGCTCCTCCGCGAGAGCCTAAATGATCCGCCTCGCTACACGTAGGTGCATTTGAATGTGCATTTGTACATGGGCAAGAACTGCCCTGTAAGTACTGACTGATCAACCCACATGCATAGTGATGCCTGTTATAATGCAGTAATTTCTCTGTGCTTCTCAAGTAAACTTGTGATTTCATGCATCCCTCACCTGGATTGGGATTTGAATCTAGCCCCGATGTGTGTTGGTTCCATTTACACAAGGTTGTGTCACTATCTGATTGCTGTCTGATGGGGTCAAGAGACATGCAGTGTAATCAGTCTCATCTTGATTCGTTTTGAACCCTTAAAGCTGAAGTCTCTATTTCAATTGTCTTATCTTAACTTGCCTTCCTCAGGGGAAGATGTGCCCATTGCTCACTGTGTGGACGATCCTCCACCCACAGAAGTTGCTTGTGAGGTGGCCTGTCCTGCAGACTGTGTGGTTGGCTCCTGGTCGTCCTGGTCGCCTTGCTCACACAGCTGTGCCACCAAGACAGCAGAGGGTCGACAGAGCCGCACTCGCACGGTGTTGGCCATCCCAGGAAAAGGTAATGCAACGTCCCCTGTGGCTTCTTGCAATCTTTTCAGACTGATAAACCATCTTTGTTTTTTTCTTTTTGTGGCAGTTGTGGTGTTTTTGTGCAGAACTTCCCAGATGTCCCAGATTCCCATGTTTTATTTGCCGATGAAGTACGACTTTTTGAAGGTAGCATTGCTGGAAACAATTTAGATTATAACTGTAATTATGAGTGTGAGAGAACTGTGTTACATAAACAGGGTATCAACTAAATATTACGTAGTACTCGTACAAAACCTGATATATAAGAGATTAAGAGAAGAAGTTAGGGAGGACAGAAATTAATAATGCTGTGAGTGTAGTCTTGTAATTCTTGAGTACATACTAAATATATACATTATAGTAGTATTGTTACTCGGAAGCAATTCTGATTTCTGGAAAATGTATACTGATGTCATTTAAAGGGGAGCTCCATTGATCTTACCATCAAAGTTTGCTTACAGGTCTTGGGAAATATTAATGCATAAAAGAAAGAGTTGCATAAAGCTGGTTGTTGCTACAGAAGAAACTGCACAAAATCTGATATATTGCTGCATCGATTTGGGCTTAAGAGAAGAAAAAAATCCACGGGTGTGGAGTTATAAAGAAGTGAGCTTACAAGACCTCTGTAGATCCTCCTCTTCTCTGCTTCAGGCTAGTGGCTCCAAGCTACATTAGCTGCAACTAACACACCTGAATCTCCAACTGAACTGCCTTTGGTCAAGTTGTATTATGGGTAATAAAGGGACCAGGTTTTGGCAGGAGTGCAATGTTAAATCGGTGGAGTATTCTTTTAAATTACAGTATATTTACAAAACTGCTGTGGTACAGTAAATAAGAAAACTAATTGCAGCATGATGTTTTTTCAAAATGGACAACTCTAAAATTGCAGAATGTATTATATTAATGTTGTCACTGGGAATCAAAAGTAAGAAACCCATAGAATAACTAAAAGCTAAAAGATAAATATTGATAGAATGATCACAGAGCTTTCGCCAACACTGTGGTATTACTTTGGCTGTTATTTCGGTAGCTTTCAGAGTCTTATTTAGACATGTTTCATCGCAAAAAGCAGTTTAGTTTGAGTTGACCATCCATTATCAAGGGCTCTTTCTCTGGCCAGTATTTTTCTGTGTACTCCAAAGTGTTGTGTTTTCAAGTCAGACAGCAGAGCCTTGGCAGCCAACTACTACCCATTAGTAATCCCTGTAACCAAACTCATATCTGCAATAACAGCTGATGAAAGAATCTCACAGCTTAAGCAGGTTCCACACTGTGTTGTTTATTATCAAGTTGCTGGCTATCTTCTTGCTGGCAGAGTTGCTGTGAGCGTGAGTGTGTGTGTGTGTGTGCGCGCATGCTGTATTTGTGTTCATGTGCCTGTACGTTTGTGAGAAAGTCTCTGACAGTATGGCAGAGCTTGAGACTGCAAAACAGTCTGGAAGGTGCAGATGTGGTTCAGTGACAAACCCAGCCCTTCAGTTAGTCACAGTTCACTTTAGGGCTAGTTACCACTTTCCAGCGGACACCTGTGATCCTACTTAATAGGGTCATGTGTAGTTTTCAGTGGCCTCTAGCGGTGAGGTATGAGATTACAACCACTACCTTGCATATTTAGCCAACAGGATATGTCGGCGTTAGATGCCTATCGGCATTCAATAACTATTTGTGTGTCTTTCACCAGACAGGCTCAGCAATGTCAGCATGTCTAAATTTAGTAAACAGTGAGCTAGACTGAATATTATAAATAAGATTGTTGCCACACTTTATAACAGTTAGACCATAGTAAGTAATGTTACTTTACTGAATGGGTCTTCCACTGTGTTGTTGTCCTGCACCGTTATGTTGCATAATTGTATCTTATGTGGGTCACATAAGTTACATCGACTGAGACTGGCGAAGAAGCTGTGTACCATATAGTGTACCAGTATAGTTAAAACAACAAATTGAATGTTATGAAGGAAACAGTACCAGATCCATGCTAATCTAGCTGGTTGCCCCTGCCTTGCCTCACTATTGGTTTTTGAAAAAAAAATTGTTCCACATTTGCTTTGTACTGTTACATAATTTCTTGTTGGCTAAAATAAACACTTTGACATTATACCGGTGGTACACAGGATTGGAATATGGATCGGGTAGCTGGTGAAGTAACGTGGCCAGCCATACAACTATAGTATTTTGTAACGGATAACACTAGCAACTGCTCGGTGTTAGCCGACGAGCTAACGTTACCAAACTTGAGCCAACTAAATCACAAAATATCAAATAACACAATATTTTTCATTTGATTTTTAGTATATTAGATTACCTGTCCAATAGGATGAAAGCCTACTCTGGGTCGGTTTTTATATCAAGAACAAAGCATTCTCTCCATGCCTTTCTGATGTTGTTTTCACCTTCGACGTCAATTTGATTCTCATTTGGCCTGAGGGCCTTAGCACATAAAACCTTTTGCTTGTTTTTTATCCTTACATGGAGTTTGTGTTGGAGTCTTTGTTGTGCTGGGAACCAGTTATTTTTTGTTGCTAGTGGACTCCATTTCACTAGCTGCGCTGTGTGATATATTCCAAGATGGTGCTGCATATAGCTGCCTCGGTGTTAGGTGCGCTTTGTTTTGTTTTGTTTTCGTGTTCACTCAATTTTTGGCTGTGATTCCCTGAGCTCTTTCACCAGAGAAGAGCTCATGAACAACTCCAGAGGATTTATTTCGCACTTTTGGATATTTTGGTGAAGGGCACGCTCGCTCTTGTTCAGGCTGTGAAGCGCCAAAAGAGAAGAAAATGAGCCGGGTCGCTCGTGCGTCTCTACCAGTGGAGACTCCGCCGCAAACCGCTACTGGCAATATTCCTCTCCAATGTGCGCTCACTGTGCAACAAACTGAACGAACTTAAGCCACTGGTGGGGAAAAACAGAGACTTTTACTCATCTTGTGTTCTGTGCTTCACGGAGACGTGGCTGTGTGGATCAATACCGGACTGCAGCTGGCTGGATTCCAATTGTACAGAGCCGATCGCAACACAGAGCTCTCCAGCAAAACAAAAGGTGGAGGTATCTGTTTTCATATTAACAATGGCTGGTGTACCCATGTGACAGTGATTCAACAGCATTGTTCTCCTGATCTGGAATATTTTATCATAAACTGTAAACCCTTTTACTCTCGTCGTAAGTTTACATTATTTACTCTGATCTGCGTTTACATTCCACCGCAGGCCAACGGCACGACGCACAGCGCATGCTGGCTGACCAGATACTGTGTATGGAGCAGACAAACCCAGACTCCATTGTTATTGTTCTTGCTGATTTTAACAAAGGAAACCTCAGCCAAGACAGTTTATAAAGTGTCCAACCAGAGAAGAGAACATCTGGGATCACTGCTACACTACAGTAAGCAGTGCCTATCACGCTGTCCCCCGTGCTCCACTGAGTCACTCTGATCACATCATGGTGCACCTGATTCCTGCATACAGTCCGAAACTAAAACTCTGTTTACCTGTAGTGAGGACATCAAAGTTGTGGACCAGTGAAGCTGTTGAGGACCTTCAGGCGTGTTTAGACTGCACTGACTGGGATGTTTAACAGTCTGGATCAGTTTACTGATGCTGTGATGTCCTACATCAGTTTCTGTGAGGACAGCTGTATACCAACAAGCACCAGGGTGAGTAATAACAATGACAAATCATTGTTCACAGCTAAGCTCAGACAGCTGAGGTTGGAAAAGAAAGAGGCATATAGGAGTGGGAACAGGGCCGAGGGCAGGGCGTTAAAGTACTGGTTTAGCAAGGAGGTGCGAGAAGCTAAACGACTGTACTCAGAGAGACTAAAAGACCAGTTCTCTGCAAACAACGCCACTTCTGTCTGGAGTGAGTTCAGTCAGATCACAAACTACAAACCGAAAGGCCCCCACTCCATCAATGACTGTCACCTGGCAAATGAGCTGAAACAGTTCTATTGCCGCTTTGAGAGTCAATCTGGCACCATCCCCTGTGACTCCTCCGCTCACCTTAAATCCATTACAGACCCTCTCCTCGACTCCCTGCAGTTTGCCTACAGAGCCAACAGGTCTGTAGATGATGCAGTAAACATGGCCCATCACTTCATCCTCCAGCACCTGGACTCCCCAGGAACCAACGCCAGGATCCTGTTTGTGGATTTCAGCTCTGCTTTCAACACCATCATCCCGGCCCTGCTGCAGGACAAGCTCTCTCAGCTGAACGTCCCTGACTCCACCTGTAGGTGGATCCCAGACTTCCTGACGGACAGGAAGCAGCACGTGAAGATGGAAAAACATGTCTCTGATTCCAGGACCATCAGCACCGGTTCGTACTCAAGGCTGCGTTCTTTCCCCTCTGCTCCTCTCCCTGTACACCAACAGCTGCACCTCCAGTCACCAGTCCGTCAAGCTCCTGAAGTTTGCGGATGACACCACCCTCATTGGGATCATCTCTGGTGGGGATGAGTCCGCCTACAGGTGGGAGATTGACCATCTGGTGACCTGGTGCAGCCAGAACAGTCTGAAGCTCAACACTCTGAAGACAGTGGAGATGGTCGTGGACAGAAAGAGCCCAGCCCCACCCTCCCCCATCATCCTATGTAACTCCCCAGTCACCACTGTGGACTCCTTCCGCTTCCTGGGCACCATCATCTACCAAGACCTCAAGTAGGAGCTGAACATCACCTCCCTCACCAAGAAGGCCCAGCAGAGGAGGTACTTCCTGCGGCAGTTGAAGAAGTTCAGCCTGCCAAAGTCAATGATGGTGCACTTCTACATCACCATCATTGAGTCCATCCATCACCATCTGGTACGCTGCTGCCACTGCCAGGGTCAAGGGCAGACTGCAGCGTATCATTCACTCTGCAGAGAAGGTGAGTGGCTGCAATCTTCCATCACTTCTGTACGCCTCCAGGACTCTGAAGCGGACACGAACTGTTTCAGACTCTCCCCTCTGGCAGGAGGCTGTGGTCCATCATGACCAAAACCTCTCGCCACAAAAACAGCTTCTTCCCATCTGCAGCTAGCCTCATTAACTAGGCCCGGCACTTTCGAGTAATGCAAATGTCTCTGTACCTCTAAATTTTTACTTAATTTCATATCAAAAACCTGGCACATTACACATATTTGTTGTTGTTCTATATTTTTATATTGTCAATTTATATATTATTTATTATATTATTATAATTACATTATATATTGTACACAATATTCTCTTCTGTTGCAATACTTCTGCACAACACAAACCACAGTAATTCACATATAAATATTTGCCACATTGTTCTTTCTCTGCAAATACTTTTATTATTTTTCTCTATTCTTATTCTTATATAACTTGCATTTGTTTATTCCATATTTATATATTTCTACGTTTATTTATGTCAACTGTATGTTTGTCTACGTGTAGCACCTTATCACCAAAGCAAATTCCTCGTATGTGTAAAGCCTAGTTCACACTACACGATTATAAGCCCGATTTGCCAGTCGGTGAGCTCGTTGACTGTAGGGCTGTGATCAGGGCTATATCAGTGATCGATCGGCAGTCGGCAGTCGTTATGAGTGTACTACTCAAGGATGCGTCAAAACGGCTCCACGACACATTTCTGGCCATCGCCGACATCTGCCAGATATCTAACATGCCAAATATCTGGAAGAGTCGGCCGACTCGACATCCACATCCAGCCAATGAGAGCAGCCAGCTGGCAGAGTAGGCAGCTACTTTTCACCGCAAAACAAGTTTTACTCACCTCTAGCTTTCTTTGTAGCTCAGTAACAATCCCTGCTGCCTGAGTGTGCTGATCCATTCTTTCACCCATATGGCAATAAAGCTCTTTCTGATTCTTTCTGATTCTGAAGAAGCTTGGGAGCACGCAACAGCCTACGTAAACCAATGGAATTTGCGGAAAATCTGATCCAATTTCTTCACCCGTTCACAAATTGACAATAAAAAGTAATTCATTTCATTAAAAAATTACATATAGACCCTTTAAAGTAAACTGTCCATTGATGTAAGTTTACCGTTGTAAGATTTTATATGCACTATTTGATTTGATATTTTGTCATGAAACAATAAAAAATAAATAAATGAAATGAAATAAACTTGAACAATAGTAATAACAATGTATAATAATATTATTTTTGTTGTGGTAGCCTACCATGCAGCCATATACACCATCTTGGTGAATATATAGAGGTTTTCACAGATTTCTTGCTTTTGTTACGGGTCTCAGATGGCGAGTACCACAGTAACAAATGATTATGTGGTTCGCTGCCCCCCAGTTCCCCGGAGAACACAGGTGAAATGTTCAGAAGAATGAAAACACAAACCATGAGTTACTCTTCCCAAACTTCCTGTTTCATTACAAAGTCTTAAAGCACAAAACAAATACGCAAAACTTTCCCTTGTGCGTAAGTATCCCCTTAAAGGTCCATTGTCTGATTCACTGTCCATCCTGTGTCCCAGTAAAGTTAATTGGTATGGTCCTTCTCCTGTTGCTTATTCTCAATTCTACAACACTCCAGTGGAATGAACATCTGTGCAAATGCATCTTTCCAGTATCAAAACTGTTTCAATACCAACTGCTACATAGTGCAGTACAATCAACTAGGAATTACACTCCTTAAACATTAATTCACATATCAGTATTAATCAGTGTACTTGGCCTTTAAGCTACTGTACTCCCGCATTAAGGAACAATGGGTGCAGCAACACCTGACTTACTGGTTCAGCTCTTCTCTTCCTTGATTAACTAAGAGTTTGTTCTAAAACAAATATGAAGTTAATTCCTCTGGTCTTTAGCATTAACGAAAGTATCTTCCTCCACCAACAGCAAAAAAAGAATTAGGGTTTACAATAATATTAATTCATAATTCATAAACAGTGATGGTCATGAAAAAAATACAAATGTACACCCATTTTTCAGTGTATCCCACTTTCAGTGTTGAAATGAATATAGAGCTGTACAGTATGTGTCCAAATAATGACAACCAGGACACTCGGAGCAGGAACTGGAAGAAATTGTTGTTTTAAGTGGCCCGTGAATTCTGTTACATAATAATGTTGCTTTATTAGGATTAGCACTAGTTTTAGCATAAACAAACCCATATTTTCTCTGTGCAGTAGTTATCATGTCTTTGACTCTGTGGTTCTTTCCTGTGTGTTGGTGGCCAGACGGAAAGGAGTGTCCAGCAGCTCCTGCCCTGGAGGAGTGGCGAGTGTGCAATGACCACCCGTGTATGGTGTTCTACTGGGAGGCCTCAGCATGGGGTCCCTGTATTGAGGAAGCCTCCATGGATCTCAATGGTACTAGCTCCTGGAATGGGACCCCTACCTGTGCTGTGGGTGTTCAGATCCGCAAAGTCAGCTGCATGAAGATGAACACTGGACCTGTCACAAGTAAAAGGTACGCTCTCTCACAAAGCACCTCTTAGGCATCTCAGTTCTACTGTAAATAGTGGCAATGCAAGACTCTTGCTTTTCTATGTTAAAATTGAGATGTTTTCTATGTGGTGGTATGGTGGTGCAGTGGTTAGCAGTTGCCTCACAGCAAGAAGGTTGTGGGTTCAAACCCTGGAATAGGTTAATTGGTGACTCTAAATTGTCCTTAGTGGTTGCTTGTCTATGTGTGGCCCTGTGATGAACTGGCGACCTGTCCAGGGTGTACCCTGCCTTTTGCCCCGATGTCAGCTGGGATTAGAGTTGCCTCTTTCCTTTCTCCTGTTTACCTTTGGATGGTGCTAAGCCAGATGTGCTTACATGTTGGTTGCATTACTGTAACACTTGACTCTTCTGTGTTGGCTTTTGTCATATCAAGCTTTGTGACCAACCTGGTAAACATTGGGCAGGTGTTTTTCAAATGCTTTTAAAATGTTTTCACTCAAGTAATATGACATTTTC
>NC_060156.1:7293298-7313983 GCF_021292245.1 Micropterus dolomieu | reverse complement strand
GCCTCAGCATGGGGTCCCTGTATTGAGGAAGCCTCCATGGATCTCAATGGTACTAGCTCCTGGAATGGGACCCCTACCTGTGCTGTGGGTGTTCAGATCCGCAAAGTCAGCTGCATGAAGATGAACACTGGACCTGTCACAAGTAAAAGGTACGCTCTCTCACAAAGCACCTCTTAGGCATCTCAGTTCTACTGTAAATAGTGGCAATGCAAGACTCTTGCTTTTCTATGTTAAAATTGAGATGTTTTCTATGTGGTGGTATGGTGGTGCAGTGGTTAGCAGTTGCCTCACAGCAAGAAGGTTGTGGGTTCAAACCCTGGAATAGGTTAATTGGTGACTCTAAATTGTCCTTAGTGGTTGCTTGTCTATGTGTGGCCCTGTGATGAACTGGCGACCTGTCCAGGGTGTACCCTGCCTTTTGCCCCGATGTCAGCTGGGATTAGCTCCAGCCCCCCGCGCGCAGGATAAGTGGTTGACGATGTATGGATGGATGTTTTCTAGGGCAGCATTGTGAGAGCTCACAGAGTCTGTTGGGTGGGGAATCATTGAGTTGCCTCTTTCCTTTCTCCTGTTTACCTTTGGATGGTGTTAAGCCAGATGTGCTTACATGTTGGTTGCATTACTGTAACACTTGACTCTTCTGTGTTGGCTTTTGTCATATCAAGCTTTGTGACCAACCTGGTAAACATTGGGCAGGTGTTTTTCAAATGCTTTTAAAATGTTTTCACTCAAGTAATATGACATTTTCAGCTCACCAACAATCAGCCTATTCTGAACATAGTTCATGAGAAGAATTATATTTCTCAAACAAAATTTGTGTTCTTTAGTCTTTATGCCAGTATAAGAATGGCACTTTGTAAAATATTTTTTTTGTTCCTCTATCCCTATCTGACACTACTGCTTTACTTAGTTTTAGATACCAGGAAATGGGTCCCGAGAGAAACGAATGGTAAATGATTGGTGAGAAGTAAAAGAGCTTTGTAAAATCTTGGGGAGGAGTTGAGAGGTGATCATGTTTCTCTTACAGAAAAATCATTTAAGTGTTAAGATTCCGAAAGCGTCTTACTTGAAGATATATAGTGCATGCTTTTACTTACTGACAAATGACCCAGAGGACTTGATGCATTGAAATTATATCCCCAGAGTTTTGTACATTGAGCTCTTATTTTGTGCTTTCTGCCTGTGTTTAGGATTTCTTTTTTTGTGAACCTGAGATTCATTCTGCTTATGCTCCAGCATTATCTACTCCTCTTTCAGCAATACAATATCAAACACTGCTAAGGGCTTTTGTGCTGTCACTGTAATGATGTTATAGCCCACACCAGGAAGATAGATTTATAAATAATTCACAAAGTTTGCCCTTCTTTAGCTCAATATATTATTGACAGGGCTGTAAAGTGGATTATGGAGGCTTTTTTCTTATGATTGTCCTATCTCCCACCACAGAGGCATTAATGAAAGCTGTCATTTCTGCTCCACCAACAGATCTTGCCTGTGCAGCATGCTGTGAATTCAATCACTTCTTTGCTATTCATGTATAGCTGCACAGTGTTCATTTAATAGAGCAGCACCTAACACAGCCCTGCATGTTGCTAATTATCATAGTTGATTTTGACTGTCAGTTACTGGGCCTTTCTGCTGTGTGTTCCACTGCATGTGCAGTATGTAAGACATGATCAGTATTTGACTGTGTCCATATAGAACCGCATATATTTGGCATAACATCGCAACCCTTACTTGATAAGATGAATTACCAGAAGACAGATGCGCTGTGGTAGGACAGAATATGGCTATATCGGAGTTCAGACTCGGCCATTTCCGTTTCTTTAACCCCTGTTTATTTTAAAATGTGTTTGAAATACAGAAATGTCCTTAGTATTTCTAAACCATTCCCATCTGAGGAGCAGATGCTCCCTGAACATATTGGATGTTATGCTACGTGAGAAGAGCCACTTCAGTCAGTAAACATTTAAGTGTTTCATGCTTAGCAATAATCTCCGCAGTGAGCAGTGGCTCAATGCAAGGTTAGTGGGTATCAGTGCAGACCCCTCGGAAAAAACATTTGATTGATTTTTTGTTTCATTACTTATCCTCTTTCTCATATAATGAAGATAAAATGTTCATTAACAAACTAACGCAGTTGTAGCAAGAGTTTAACCTATGACAATGTATACATGTGTTTTTCATAATAACATACTGTATTGATAATTGAACATTATAAAACCAACTCTCTTTAGACTTAAAAGGCCCCCAAAATATTGACAATATTATTTAATATTTAGCTTTTAATTATTCTAAATTAATTATTAACATAGTTATTAACTATGTTCAGAGTATACAAAGTCGGTGCAGGGCTGTAACAACACACTCAAATAAATACTCAAACACTAATTTTTGAAATGGGTATTATATTGCAGTTTTAAAGAGATAGTCAACAATGTATGAAAGACATTTAGTGTTCCCAACCAAGTCACAGTTGAACTCCATGGCTTTGACTGTAAGCCTGATTCCCTCATTCTGGGCGTGCCACACAATATTCCCCCAGCTGCTCCATTGCATTGCCATGCCCTCTGGCACGCATCACTGCAAAGAGGGAGAAAGGAGAGAAGGTATAAAGCTGGGGATGGATGGATTGTATGTATCTTTCCTCCTTATGCTTTGGCATACTTTGATCTCACTCCTGTGCGTGCTGACTTTCTGCAGTCGGTATGTGGCACCACGCTGCGTCTCTAGTGAGACCTGGATCTGTTTTTCAGGCAAGGAAGTCAGTCATTCTGAAAAGAAATTGGGATGTCTCTGTGTGTGTGTTAGTGTGTTGGGGAGGGGGGGGGGGTCTGCTTGTTGATGAAGACATCAAAGCTTATGACTTATTTGAAATTACATCGCTGCATTAATCCGCACCACTTCAAGGTTGCATGACACACAAAATACAACACAGCCAAAGGGTTTGTTACAGATATGTTATGTAAGATATGTAGCAGCCTAAACAGAGAGGAATTATGTGGTTATTTTTATTTTAAGACAAAGAAATTGGTAAGTCAGTGGAGTGCTCTTTAAAACCTGGTAATGGTGTCCTTGGCGTGGCAGGAGTGATTCATTGGTAAACAGTTTGCATATCCTCACTTTTCTCAGGTTTAATTAGGAGCCATGCTGTGGACTTTGATTGATTTTTCCTCCCAGAACACTCTGTCTCCTCGGTGGCAACAACAGACTACTGTGGCGGCTCTGTACATGTATATGGGGAGATAAATGCACTCACCTGGTTGTTTGAAATGATCCTAAATTAGTTTCCCCTATTTTCAGCTACTCAGTCCTGTTAACAAATTTTGTAGGTGTAATCCATTCCATGTATTATTATGTTGTTCTGTATCATTCCACAAAGACAAGTACTCTTAAGTATTTATATACTTTTATTATACAATATATTAAATAATGGAAGTGGAATAAGCTTAAAAACCAACAGAGACATATTATCACTTCATGAAGTTGATATGATTATGTTATACGCTAGCAAATTAATTAAAAACTGTATGTACGCATCCAGCAGACACGTTAATTATGATAGATTTAAATTCATACCTGATATTTCTACCCTGAATTCACTAAAGTGGTCGATAAACATGCCCCCTGGAAACGTTCAAAAGTCTCTGAACTCCTATCTGTTTTTAGGCAAAGGGATAAAGAATGGGCAGAATTTGGTCAGACAAGGGAAAATGTTGTTTGTGAAAGTAAGTAAGTAAGCAAGTAAAGTTTATTTGTATAGCACCTTTCACAGATAAAAACCACAAAGTGCTTCACAGTAGAAATGCATAAACAATTCATATCAGCATGTCTAACCCTAAACAATTGTGGATAACTCAGATAAATCTGGTGTTAGTCTGTTAAGAGTTGTAGGTTTTATCCAGTTTATTGCATGTGCACTGAATCAGAAACTTGTAATTCTTATTGTGCCTTGTTAAAGTAATTTTTTCCTTACCAAATAATTCCTACTGAGGTCTGCAATGCTAGTGTTGATTTCTGAGAAAGCAGTGTTCTTGATGGGATTGAAACCATACCCACATTGGCCAGTTTTTAAACAGTCATTATCTGTGTTACCAGCTACAATATATGGAAATGTGTACTCCTCTCTATAGAGGTGGTGACACGCTTGATCACAATAATTATAGACCTGTTTCAATTATTTGTTCCATTACCAAAGACATTTAAAACCAAAGGGTCAGGTGAAGAATATTTTTGGGGATTACTTTTGCGATCCTTTGCAATAGTTTTGCGTTCTCTCGCAGTACTTTTGTATTCCCTCGCAATACTTTTCTTTTTCCGAGACATAGCTGTGTCTATTTCCGCTCAGCTGCTCGCACCGCAACGCCCCAGTATGGATCAGCTTATTGAATTTTACTTTGAACCAGGCATTACCTATGCTGATGTAGTAGTACTGCTCAATAGGCAATGTTGCGTAATTAATCACCACGATGGTTGCTGTGATCGCCCCAGGGATAAGAGCAACGCTGGCCCAGCTTGGACTTAAGGATGCTCCTGGTTAATGTCCTGTCTGGTTGAAATGGGACTACCAAGCAACAGGAAATCAGAGACTGTTATGCCCACATCTTTACACAGACCTGCACCATCTACATCCCGAATTAAGCGAAAGGTGGGCGCACCATGATCGCTGTCAGTACGCAAGACTCCGGCAAAAATGAGAGGAGGCGGGCTCTGTGTTTAGATCGGTGATGATAAAATAAAGCAATGTGTTGTTACGCAATGGTGTAAATCACTCCAATCTCCTCCATTAAAAATTAAAGAGACTTTGCAATCATTCTGCAAACTTGTCAGCTAACAAGCTACAAAATATTATGCAATGGTTCTTGGTTCGACATAGAGCCTTGGCTCCAAACTCAACTCTCTGATTGCAGCGTGTGATGGTGATACATCCTTCCAGAAAGTTGATAAAATTAAATATTTGGATTGATGGGGTTGACTTTGACTTTTAAACTACACATTATAGCACATTATAAAGAACCTTAAGTTAGGTGTTGGTGCTCTGCATTGTACCAGATATAGCTTTATATTTAATGTCAGAGAGAGACTTAATTCATAACTTATTTTTCAGATACTGGACTATGCCAACATTATTTATCAAAATGCTTCCAAAACCCATCTTCTTACTCTCAATGTCATATGTAATAGGCTGTGCAGGGTTTTTTTTATTTTTCTTTATATCACCTTCTTTTTTAATGCATTGGTGTGTTTGTTTTTGGACCCCTTGAAAACAAGATGATACATTTAAATGGTTTCATCTTGAAACAGTACATTTGATTGCAATTTGACAAGGTGGATAAACTTGTAGTCAGCTTGTAGAGACCTCTGTGCTGGTCTCCAACAACTCCTGAAGAAAAATATCTGGCTCAGCTAAATGCTTGGATGGAAATCCAAAACGGACTAAAAGGCTCAGCTGAGAGGAACTGCGGAGCTGGGTAATAATTCTCTGTGGGTTCATCACCATGAGCCACCCCTTTCACATTACATTCTTAATATAAAACATTTTTACTATTGCAGCTTTAAGATAATTGGGTTTTAAAACTGTCAATGTATTATCAACTATAAAATATAGCCACTTCAGTATTTTTGTTTTCATAGAGCTATTATTTATACCCTGGGAAGCAACTGAATGTGTGAGAAAACTGTAAATGTTTATATTTGTCCATCTTTTGCCTGAGCGTGCAGGCAGGGGGACATGTAATCAATCATGTTTTCTGTGGGGAGATGTGTGATGTCAAGGACAGGGCAGTTGTTTCACTGCACTGTCCTGGTACCAGCAAGACTCCAGATGTAAATCATTCATCGCCTGGGGGATGAAGATAATTTAAGACCACTTTTTGTTTGTATGTTTAGGTGTTCAGATTCTGCTCGTCCAGAAACTGTCCGGCCCTGTTTGCTTCCCTGCAAGAAAGACTGCATTGTGACACCCTTCAGTGAATGGACGGCCTGCCCATCAACCTGTATGCCAGGTAGCTATAATGAATTTCTATGAACTCAGCTGCCTGTCTAATAGCTCCACAATCTTTTGAAAATGGCATGATGGTAATGGCAGACTTAATCAAAACCTAACACACATTAAATATGTAGAAATATGTTTTTGTCCTAAGAAATTGTTGTTATGACAATTTCCATTACTGTTTAATCGTGTAGGTAATTTTTTAAACAGAAATTTAAATTTACTGGTCCCAGTTTCGCAAATGTTGTCTTTGGCTTCTATTATAGTAAATTTTATATCTATAGGTTCTAGACTGTTTGTCAGACAACAAAAGCTATTTTAATATGTCAACTTGCATTTTAGTAAGGACAACTTCATCAAATGCTTTATGAAATACTTTATTGATGCAGTAGTTATTTTTGGCAGTGTGGCTCTGTTCTGGGACCCCCTTGCCTCTCCACATGCCTACGTGGATATATATATGGTATACATGTGCATACATGGATTGGCAGGGGCAGAAAGAGCAGCAGCAAAGACCCCCCAGGGTACAGAACAGAGCAGCATCATTAACACAGAATACATTGATTGGTCAGGAATAGACAGGAGGAGCTGAGGTGGCGGTGGGTAACGAGCCGCTCGCAGAGAAAGCAGCACGGGTAGGCAGGCTAGGGCAGCTTAAATAAGGCACCTTGTATGGCTTTACCAATGAGTGCTTAGAGGGAAATCAGCTGAGCTGTCAGCTGATGTAGCCTGACTTGATGTGGGTTGCTATCTGGGATTGTGAGCTGAGCTTGACTGTGTTGCCTTCCTGAACTAACGCTATGCTTGATTTTTGGAAATTCTTTATTTTTTAATATTTTATAGATCAATTGACTGATCAATAAATTTAACAGTTAGGTGCACCTCTGCACAATATATACTTAAAAATATGTATATAGTAACACTATCAAGACATAGATGCCAAAAGCATCGTATGGTATGAGACACAGGGATATGTTATAGTTTATGCCACCAGAGACATGTTTAAAAGAGTATCCATACAAATATGTTCTCCCTTGATGTTTCTAGTGTTTCCACTGATTACATTTAATGACAGTGTTAGCTGTCCGTTACATTAAGCTAACACATAAGAAGAAAATGGATTTTTAATGCATTTAAATATGTGTAGTTTAAGTATTTTGGAAATCAAAAAGAATGTAATTGTTTTTAAAAGAATTGAGCTGGCATCTCGCCTCTGTAAATATGCTGTAATCCGTTGGGTCAGCTGATGATGTAATCATTTTCTTAACTGCAGTTCAGTAATTAGTGTTGTGTAATGAGCCTTGGAGCCTGAGCCAAATGAAGCCATTATAGTGTGGTGTGTCCGAAAAACAGGCTGCAGTGAAGTGGAGGACATCACAGCCACAAGGGCAAGCTAATCAGGATCAGATCAACTTTGAGACCACTTGGTTTTTAGCCATCTCTTCAAGATATTAGACTGCAATGGTGATTTTGTGTCGCCATTTATTTGGTGTCCCAGACATTATATGTCAGCCATTTGTCTCAGTATCATTTTCTTCCTGCATTCATTTAAATTCAACTGTGCAACTAATATGCCACTGAACTCAGCCTTTTTGTCAAGATTGTGTTTCATGTTCAACAGATAATACTACTGCCGCCACACAGTCTCGATACAGGACTATCATTCAGAGGTCTGCTAATGGAGGTCAAGAGTGTCCTGACACACTGTATGAGGAGAGAGAGTGTGAATCACTTCCTGTATGTCCAGTGTATAGGTAAAAACACCATTTACAACCAACCATTCCTTTCTTATTCGAGGATAAATGATCTTCATTTATCTGCTGTATAATACCTCAGAGGTGAGAAGAAAGTGCAAGGTCCATTAATGTTGTTAAATACTTGTGACATTACCTTTTATAATGGCGTTACTGTCGGATACCATGGCGCTTAACACAGGCTTTCGTGTTGCTTACAGTGAAATGAATAAATATGGCTGCAGTTTTGTCTCAATGAGGCAAAAGTTATTTTAAAAAAAAGCTAAATTAGATGACTGAAAATGTAGCCACAGCAGCCTGTCGAAGCTGCTAAAGTAAGAATAAATATGCATGTAGAATATTGGTTAATAAAAAAAGCTAAATCTAAACAAAATTCTTACATGGCAGGCTAACAACATTCTCACTAGTGTTGTTTATTGGACAAAGTACATGGCAGTTTTGGCTGTATACAATACTTCAGACAAAACATTTCAGTATAGTATTATGATGATGTTGAAGTCTAAAGTATTACTTTGGTATAGAAACTACGTGTCATATTTGGTGTTCGATACAGCACTTGACACCTTTAAATGAAAACTGATTTGTAGTAGGCCTATCTAATACAGTACTAACATGGTTTTTAATACTGGGGATTCAGTTGCATGGTGCTTCCTGTGTGCAAATGTGGATATGCTGCAGTTGCCATATCCTTCACAGATTGTTGATATTGAGTGTCAATAATCAATTAATCATTTAAAGCTTAAAAATACAAATCTCCTCAAAGTTTTTTCTCCGAGATTTATTCAAACAATTCACATGGCCAGTACAAAAAAGTTATACACTATAAATGATATAGAGGTATGGACTGCGAATTTTCTCAGTTTCTACCTGATTTTTAAAGTAAAGATAACCATTCACCCACATTGCACATGTAATGCTGTATATTACATGTACACTTATTAATGTAAATACCATTAGAAAGTATATACTAACGTATGTATGTGTGTTTACTGTGTTCAATTAATTTGTGATTTTATATACAATCTAATCTTTCAAGCAGAGTAATATGTCTCAAATGTATCACTTTGTGCAGTCACTTTGTCCAGCAGTGTTCTCTCCAAATACCAATTAAGTTAGAAACTTGGTTTACACAAATTTAATTACGTAAGATTTTTCTTTTCACTGTAGCAGGAATTATGACACACATAGAGGTTGCATGTTGGCTGCATGTGGTCCAGATCACCATTTAAAAACCAAACACAGGGAAACTTCTGCCTGTAAATGAAGCTGCAGTAACACTAGGCCATCTCAAAGTCTTTCTGTCTTTGTGTTTCTATGTAGGTGGAAGACACACAAGTGGCACAGCTGTATTCTGGTTCCAGATTCGATTCAACGTGGACTATCTGGACCAGGAGAAGCCTGTGGAAATGGTTTAGAAACAAGAGGCAAGTGTTTCCTTTCTTTCCTGACCTATTATTTCTCTAAACATGTCAGCTGCTGATATATCACCATTTTAAGCTCTGCTCTTCCATCTATTTACTATCCTTATTTAATGAGACCTAATAGTCCTTTCAGAACTGGTCCTTTAACAAGCAAGTGATGGAAACATAAGACACAGAGGCAATTTGTCCAGAGACTGTAACGAGATGAACCTTTGTCTGTTTTTCTTTATGATCTCATCACAACACTGGTTTCTCATTGATGAATGCAGCTAGTCAGATGGCCACAAGCACAATTTAGCAGCAGGTTAAAAGAACAATCAGCCTTGTTACATGCATACACATACAGTGTGGGCAGACACACACACTATAAAGTTTTTAAAAAACTGTTTAGGAACCTGTCTGGCTCACACAACAGTGCCCTACCAATAGAGTTTTTGATGCAATTATAAATATGTGCTTAATGGTTTGAGCCCTTGAGGTCATAAAGTTTGACACTGAGAGAGTTTGCATTTCATAGTCTGAACAGTATCCATATCCAATAATGTAACACAAAACTTCGAAATCATTCTTATCCACAGAATTAAACTTTGTCTCTTGTGACTTTGTTTGTTTGTTTTAAGTGAACCTTCGTTTCTCATTTGTGCAAATGTCTTCATTTGCACAAATGAATGTACCCACTGTAAACTTTTTCAGTGCCATGTGTTTTTCTAGCAAAATACAAAGGCCTACCACAGCGGCCTGGGTTCGAAGCCAGCCCACTACGTCATCCCCTCCCTCTCCCCTGCCCTTCCTGTCTCATTTCACTATCTCTATCAAATAAAAGCAGAAGAATTACATTCATCACATACTATATAATATGGGGATAAAAGCGTGGGCTGTACAGTAATTGCTGTGCCATTACTCAATGCTTTGAACAGTTAATACATACAGTATTATACAACTGCCATATATGATACGCTGGTACTTATATCACAAATGGTTCTTTTGATACTTTGATAAATCAGCGCCTGTAATGAATAATGTACTTGAACATGTTATTGGTATACTGGCCAGTATTTGCCATGTTTGACATTATTTACTATTTTGAGGTTTAATTTTCTTATTATTATTATTTTGTTACTTTGTGTGTTTTATCTCTGTTAAACTGTGAGTGAAACTGCTGGGCATGGCATTATTTCTGCTTAATTAGGAGGATATTTTCCACTTTTACCACTTGTGCTTTGATGATTGTCTGCAGTGCGTCCCATATTGCAGAATTACCTGTATCATGATATAATCATTATTGTTGGCAGCATATTATAAGTATTGTATTGTGTGCGATTACCACCCCCAATTGATTGTGCTCTGCGTGTATGAACATGCTTTTTGGACTCTGCAGGTTTGTGTGTACGGTCCTTTGTGAAGAACTGTGTTTCTCTGAGTAGAGCTATGAAAACAACTGCCACTGGCTCAAATCGTTGAAAAGCCAGAGTGTTAATTGGATCATTTCAGACCCGTTTAGAGGAGAGAAAATGCCCCAATAAATCCCAGAAACGGGCTGTTCTATCTAATTTACTGATGTGATTCAAGTGGCTTTTTGTGCTGTCTTGAGAACTTTCTAGTAGTTCTGCTCTCACCATTGCTCCTTTTTTTTTTTTTTTTTACTTGGCAGTATAATTATGACTGGCATTTCTCAAGTGAATGTCTATGACTTTTTGGTGAGAAAAGTATATGTAGTGTTCCCAGGTTAAGAGCAAGCCTCATTGACCTTTAGAGCTTCCAATTTGAATATGATTGGAAAATGACTGAGCTAAATACCTGTGACATTTCAAAAACTGAAGTATGACTTTGGAATTTGCATGCGGTAGAAATACAGAATTTAAATATAGATTTTAAGCAACAAAGAATGTTTCCAGGGTTTACTTTTACTCAGTGAATAGCTGAACGAATTCAAAGAAACAGACATATAAATGTCAAACTGGGGCATAATTAGGACATAATAATTGGGAATAGGGCCATATTGGGGCACGGAATAGGGGCATATCATAGATTTAATAGTAGTAAGTTATAGCAAGGACCTTTAAAGATGCTACTGTGCCATGCCAGAGCTCCCTTTATGCTATCATCATCACCCACGCACAACACAAAGTATAATACAATCTAATTTAGATCACTACTGATGATATAATAAAGATGTAGCTTTATTTCTTTTTGTTGTGTTCATGTAATTACTAATGATGATTTCAACACTCATGTTATGCTTTATTCATTTTCTTTTTTCCCTTATGGAACACTTTTTTCTGCTTTTCTTTTTTGCTTTTTGAAATTTGGATTTCCATAACACACATTTCAGTTACGCTCATAATTAAGAAATAAATAAATACATATATATATATATATATATATATATATATATATATATATATATGTGTGTGTGTATATATATATATATATATATATATATATATATGTGTGTGTGTGTGTGTGTGTGTGTGTGTGTGTATGTATGTATGTATGTATGTATATAGTATATAAATATATATCTGAGGGAGCGTGCAATTGGCATGCTGGCTGCAAGAATGTCCACCAGTCTCTACCATAAGCCATCTCCAAAGGCGTTTCAGAGAATTTGGCAGTACATCCAGCCGGCCTCACAACCGCAGACCATGTGTAACCACACCAGCCCAGGACCTC
Organism: Micropterus dolomieu; assembly: GCF_021292245.1. Lineage (NCBI taxonomy): Eukaryota > Metazoa > Chordata > Actinopteri > Centrarchiformes > Centrarchidae > Micropterus > Micropterus dolomieu. The sequence goes on along the minus strand of NC_060156.1, from coordinate 7,302,143 downwards.
AACATCCAGCATCTTCACCTCCAAGATCACCTGAGACCAGCCACCCAGACAGCTGCTGAAACAATTGGTTTGCATAATCAAAGAATTTCTGCACAAACTGTCAGGAACCATCTCAGGGAAGCTCATCTGCATGCTCGTTGTACTCCTCAGGGTCTCGACCTGACAACTTCTCACATTGAAGAGGAGTCAACCAACATTCCACACGTCACAATCAACAACCTGATCAACTCTATGTGAAGGAGACGTGTGAGGCAAATGGTGGTCACACCAGATATTTACTGGTTTCCAGACCCCTACGGACCCCACCAATACAGTGAAACTATACATTTTTGAGTGGCCTTTTATTGTGGCCAGCCTAAGGCACACCTGTGAAATACCCATGCTGTCTGGTGATCAGCATCTTGATATGCCACACCTGTGAGGTGGATGGATTATCTCGGCAAAGGAGAAGTGCTCACTAACACAGATTTTGACAGATTTGTGAATAATATTTGAGAGTAATAGGCCTTTTGTGTACATAGAGAAAGTCTTAGATCTTAGATTATAATTTTGTTCAGTGTATTTTTTTTCTTAACAGTGTGTTATTTTCCATACATATTTTCCATATGTATTCACTGTAGCTGCTGTATTCACATAATATAGGATGGGTGTATGATGTGTTGTTAACTTCAAATATTTCTCTTTATTGGGAAACTCAATATTAACAAGCATGTTGTGCAGCATTATCATGTCAGACGTTCATCCTGTTTCACTCCAAAATATAGTTCAGCTTTCACCTTCTCCTCTGCAGTAGTATCTTGTGGTAAAGATGCATATGTTATATTTAATATTTTTAAAGCCGTATACAAATAAATGTTAAATAGCTTGTATCACTACAAAATCACTAGGGCATTTACTGTGGAAGCCTATAAGGGATTTATATTAAATTATACAACATTATATTAAAATGATCATGTAATTCCTCAATAGCATTATAATTTTCCACATATATATGTGTGTGTGTAATTTGAGTAAAAACTGAAATTGCAAAAGTCCAATTCAATTTGCATTTTAATTGTTGTACGGGCATTCTATTACCATATTGCAGAAAGCTTTTCTGGCAGAAAGGCCTTATTGCAAACTTCTTTCATGTACGTCCAGTTTTGTAGGTAGAACTTGTATATGTTGATGTACAATGAAGTCACTAAACGAGAATTTGTAAATGACTATAAGATTAGTTATTATATGACTAATATAATATTGAATGAATCACTACACATTAACCAACACATTCTCACAAATATTACGAATATAAAGAGCTAAGTATCCTCATTATCCTTATCCTATCAGCCATATGTTCTCTCTGTTGACTCTCAGCATAAAGTGCTGCATGGTAACACATGATAAAGACAGTCCTACCTAGCAGCACTGCTGTTTTTGGAGTGTAATTACGTCTGTCTGTCTTCTGGCTAGAAGCAGCCAATGAAAGTGTTTCCTGTCTGACTGCTAAGACATTGGCTCTGTGTACCACAGCTCAGGCAGGCTGATTTCAGAAGTTACCAGAAACAGATTTCCTCGAGACACTCTCTTTTCCGCTCCTGCCTCTGTACATTCATGGAACCATACAACTCGGGATAACATTTTCACTTCCCCTTTGCCTCTGTCTATGCCGCTTCATGCACTTCTGCATCCGTTCCCTATTCGCATGTTGACTTTGTTTGTATTCATGCTGCATCCAAAAATCTCTGAATGAGAGCATTTCAACACATTTGCTTTGGAAACTGTGGTTTGCATCTACATGAGGTTGTAGATGTAAATGCAGCTAGCCATAAACTCTGCATTGTATGTACTGTACTCAACTTTGTTTAACTCTTAATTACAAGTATTCCTATAGTAGTTTTTGTTTTTGGTATCATCAGTAGCATTCTGGCTGAACTAACACTAACTGAAAGGCAACGCCAGGCAATCAACCACTTTAGAAACCTGTTTTACCTTGAGGTAAGCATCAGGCTGCCAGGTTGAGAATCACAGAGTGTTGGTTTTAGAAGTTATACCTGGGAAACTGGTAGATGGCCAGAGATGATGAAACATTCAAATCACAGTTACGCAATAGTTCAAATAGCAGCAATGGATTTTCTGCCCAGACAGGACCAGTGAGATACATAGGTTCAGTCATGTACTGTATGGTTAGAATCAGGGCCAAGTTTCAGACACAAGCATGCGAATGGGTTTGTGGTTTACAAAGCCAATATGCCCTTGGCCTGAGTAAATGCTTCCTCCCATCTCAGTGTGCATGTGGCCCCATGTCAGATGCAAGGCTGCATGGTTAATGAATGCTAATGTCTGACCAAGTGCAAAATGAGGTGAGGGTTGTGGTTCATACGCTGACTTGACATGACAGGGGTCACGGATAAGAGGCGTTAACTACATATGATGAGATCTGAGAAGATGAATTCTAACCTTGCTAAAACGAAATCTTTCACTAAATAGAACAGGCAACTCGGGAAAGCACGTATGAAGTTGTAACTTCTAGTGAGCAATGAGCTAATGAATTTCTTAGTGACTACAACACAATGTGTTTCATTTCAGCCAACTTGTGGCTCATGACCAGCTGGATGTGCTATTTTCCCTCCCTGAGTAGAACTGGAACTGTTTTGAGAAATTATTCAATAGCAAATGAGTCATGGTGATGATGTTTTGCTGCAGGAAAAATGTAACTTAATGGCCATGATGAATCCAATCCCCATCACTCTTCACAAGGCATCACATAGATAAAAGGTTTATATGTGGATGCCACACCTAAAAGCAATGTTAGAAAGCATGTTGTGGGTGGGATTAATAAAAACTATAAAATAAACTGTAAACTTTTTTTTTAAGATGTCCATTTACATAAAGGTCTACAACATTACCACAAAAAAATATGGAGTGTGACGAGCCTCTTCAAAGCTTGTCCTTTTAACTGCCCCTGAAAAATATTCACCTTTCCAAGTAAATGTATAATTATAGATGATTCCTGTCAGTGGCTTCGATACTGTGACAAGGATTGTTAATATTTGTGAGAGGCGATGATGTGAAAGGCCACACAAATGGGCTTGGGCAACCAGCAGCTGAAATAATTATGTTAAAAATGGTTCAAAGTCAGAATGTCAGTACTTGGAGCGCTGGCCTCTGCTAAAAAAAGACACTGGGGATGACAGAATGGGGTTGTCACTGGTGGAGTAGGTTGGGTAAGAGAGACTATTCTAGGTAAATGAACAGGACTTAATATCAACAGGGACATATAATTATTCTCACAGTGGAGCTAATTGGACTAATACTGTTGCAGCTATTATTGATTAGTTGTTTTTCAAACAGGTTTGTGAAAAGGAAAATAAGATTCATCTTTGAAGTTTCATCATAATGCCATCACTCTTTAACCCAAATACATACAGTAAAAAGATAAATAAGCTGCTATGATCGTGAATGTTACATAAAGCTACTTTAATAATAGCAATATCCCTAATATCATATCCCTTGCAGTGTCTTGTATGTAAATGACCATCCCACACATTCTCAGCATGTAGAAACCAAACAGTGTCAGAGGGCAAAATTTAAAAGTCAAATAGAAATCAATAAAATGCATTAAAGGCATGTTTATATATCAGTGAATCCTCAAAGATGGTGAGGCGAAGAGGGAGGAGAAATGTCCTTGCTTTACTTAAATCCCAGGGTGTCCATGAGGAAGCAATGGATTCTAACAACCTGTGTTGTGTGTCTGTCTGCTTTTATTTCTTATTTGAGGAAGCCACAGTCCAATCAACTGCTCCTGTTCAATCAGTGGCACATCAGAAAGCTACAGAGTCCCTTTCTCCACCTCCCTCTCTCTCCTGAGGCAGCAGACTCACACACAAGTGTCCACACACATACTCTTGTCCTTTGTTTTCTTTTTTTATTTAATTTATTGAACTTACTCAGGTTGGGTCCTTCGCTATTGCCTCATTCATGTTGCTGCCCGCTTAGCCTGAGCCACAGCTACACTCACACTTCCACTCACCGAATGATTATGCGTCCATGCATAAGACGGAAATATCATTGTTGGAAATTAGGGCAATAATTCCCTTCCCACCTTGTGGCTCTGCTGATTGTTGTAATTCATTTGTCTTTATCTGGGAGTATTTAAGTGTGCCACTACATTACTGTCACTATTCACATCCTGCAGAAATGAAGCAGTCTGTGTTAATTTTTCTTTTCTTTTTTGTAAGTATGATGCGTGAAATTTGAGAAATGTGGCATGTTGTGTGTGTTCTTGTGAGAACCATATCTTAAGAATACTAACTACTGTAAAATTCCTTCTAACACCATATGCTCCCTCTGTTGAATAGATGATTAGATTTAGTGGTGCCTTGCTGCATATATTTGCATACTGATGAGGGTTCCTGTGACACAATGTCTTTGCTTTATGATATGTATTTTCTTAAGATATTTATGTGAACATATAAATATTTGCTTATAGATGCACTTTTTAGCTTTATCTTGTTGTATAGCAGGTGGTGACTATTATACCAGTATATTGAGCAATACGCTGTCTGTTTTGTACTGTAATAATTTATCCAACTGTTGGTCAGGCATAACCTCCTATTTGATGTCTCAGATGCTGGTCTTATTTTTGTATTTCTGTGTCGTTTAATAAATTGACCTGCTTGGTCCAATGAATGTATCATAAGGTTCAACCTGCAAGTCGGGGACACAAAAGATCAAAATTTCCATCTCTGAACGGATATTTAATCACTGTGATTTTGAAAAAAAAACATAAAGCAATGGAGTATCTTGCCAGAGATTAGCCCTAGCATCTTTGTCCTTCTTGGGGGATTACATGTTCAATTGTTTTTGTAAGATAGGAGTCTCAGTAAAACAAGAACAAGAACATTTTGTATTTTTTGGCAAACCTTTGCTTTATTATGTACTGGTTCTGATTGACCCTGCCTCCTATTTTTAATAATTTGTATTAAAAACTGTACTTCCCCCCCCCTTAACTAAAGCTGCTCTGCTCTGCTAGCTCTGTCTTTCCTGACAGAGTAACCTTGTGACTTTGACAGTTTTCATTTTGATGTAAGAGATATCAAAGGATTGAAAAAAACGCCACATTGGACTGAAAGTCTGCTCCCAGTTAATTGAGTGCTACATAAGGTGTTTAGTAACAGAAATTACCCATCTGATCTGGCTGTGTGTGCTAAATAATAATTCTTTCAGTACTAGGTTGTGATGTCTTTATTCCTCTATCCTCTACATACATTTTGTATATATCATTCTGTCAAAATTATTTAGCTTTCACGTTAATCTGTTATTATGAATGCCTTGTTTTTGTTCAATAAATCATAGTTATCTGAGGAAGTCTGATAAAGGTGGTGTGCTTGAAGGTTGAATTAGCATTTCACTAGATCCTAACATGAAAGCTGCACAGGGATATTCTTTATGGCTATGACTTACTTGTTCTGCAGCTACCTTTTCTTTTCTGAGACTATTCAACCAAACATTTTTTAAAAATGAATTAATAGATCCAGATTTCCCTCCCTGACCCTGTTCAGACAAACTGTGAATATAAATCTGACCTAATGCTTAATTCAGGCTTATTCTAGCACAGATGACTATACAAATAACTGTTGGGAGATTTAAAACAATACCAATGACTGAACGCTACCTTGGTGAGATGTTATCTGTTATGTGTGCATTGTCTGTATAATTGGAGTGACATTCTTGCCTCCCCCTGTGTTTGCAGGAGTCAGTTGTGTTGAGGGGAGCGGTGAGTCGGCCAATATGACAGAGTGCCTGCGATGGGCTGGCCCCTTGCCCCTTCAGATCAGAGAGTGCCGGGTGGCTTGCAAGGATGACTGCACTCTAACTGCATGGTCCAAGTTCTCGGAATGCTCTGGATGTGGAAGCTCCCGCAGTCGCAAGCGCTCACTCACAGGTAAACACTTTTTTAAAACAGATTGAGAGACGCAAATATCACCCAGGGCAGTAGTTTCATCTAAACTTGTGGAATAATTGGATCCGTAGGTCAAGGCTTTTCATGTTGAACGGAAAATCTCAGTCCCTGTTAACACAGTACTTTTTACTACGAGTAAAATATGCTTAACGCGACACATTGGTAACTGTTTATCTTGCTCTACATTTCCAACAGCCTGTGCCACTGCTCAACACAGCCAAATGGAGACATAAAGGAGTCATCTCCTACACTCATTTCGAAAGTAACCCAAATACATTCCTTGATTTTCTGGGTTGTTTGTTGTCGTTTCAGCGTATTCCTCATGCCCTGAGAAGCCTCTGCACTTTGACATACATGCTGCAATCCAGTCCAACTTCTTTTCCTGTTCTGGTTCTGTGTTACTGTCTGTGTTACTTTCTACTGTCCCTGTAGTGTTATGTCAGGTCTAAATTAGGTCTCTTACAGCTTGCAATCCGTTATTTCAGTGCAGATGGCAAAATCTGAATTACATGCTCTGGTTGCAGACCAGGCTGTATACTATTTGTCTTCATGAATATTTGATCCGATGCCGGAGGGGTTGTAGTAAACATACCCTGTCTCCTTCTATAATGCTCTTAGAATCCAACACATGGAATCAGCCTTAGCTCAGTGGTGGGTTTTATTTGGGAATAGTGTGTACTCATGTTCAGAGGGTTGTAATGGTCATAATAGGTCAATATTTCAACTCTTTTATGCCAACTTTAACACTTGCTTAAATTTTTCTGTCAGGTAAATTGATGGAAAACGAACCCACTGTGGGTCTTAAGCTCTTGTATGTGGTTAAGGAAGTTGGCAGCTTGCCAAGGCTTCTGCTTAGATAATACGGCGATGTTGAAAAGCCTCTTTGAGCCATATTACAGTATATTCTGCGTGTCTAAACAGAAAGGCCAAAAGGCAGTTTAGCAAAATGCTCTTCAGTTGTAGTGCATGTCTCGTGGATTTCCTAGAGGTGGAGAGAGAAGAAATCAAATCAACTGAAGTCAGCATGTCAGTGGATTGGCAGAAGTAAAGGCTGCTACATCTACGTTCATACAGAGAACAATGGCTAACTACCGCGAAACACAACAGCTCTATTATTGATAAATGGAAATAAGGTTGGAAATTGACATGGTGGTGTTCATGCAAAGTACACAACACAAGGAATATAATTCTGTAGTTGGCATGAAGCACATTATGACAGGCGTTCCCAGAGTTTTGTATGTATAATTTTTGTGTTGTCATAATTTAACATCCTCCCTTGCATCATACCTGTTATTATTCATAACAGTGTGTTTACAAACAAAACAAACTAAGGGCTTGAAAGGAGAAAGATATAAAATGAGCAGCCACGCCTCACCACTGTGTACTTTTTTGTCAGCTTCTGATACCAAAACCTGCCCCTTCTCTTTCACACACACGCATATAATTGGATTGGTACTATACAGATTTGATGTTACACCTCTGACTTTAAATGTCTCACCCAGACACCCATGCAGTTGGCAAGCTTTGCGTAGAGTTTGGATGTTGTCTGTGTGTTTGACTGTGTTTTCCCACTGCTGCTCAAAATACTGTATGAGTCACTTGAACTGAAGTCTGTAAATTGACCCACTGGTTTGAATAAGAGCATGCTGTTTGTGTGACATTCTAGACATATTAGGATAGCATGGGTTGTTACCACTGTCACTTGTCAGCAAGAATGTTCTGGATCCACAGGGCGAGTGCAGCCTTTCTGCGAGGGATTTGCAGGTTCATCCCATGCAGGTTTTGTCCAAAAAGTGTTCCAATTCCCTCCCACAGTCTAAAGGCATGCAGATTAGATGAACTGATGATGTCCCATAGGTGTCTATTTATTTTCTTTATTCATTTCATTCAAACCCACGCAAACACTTTATGTTAGAGAGTGACCATAGCATAGACTCAAAAAAAAAGATTCATTCTCGTAAAAAATACATTTGTGCCCCTTCTCCCTCCTGCGCAGTATAGGCAGTTAAGAGAATGGATTGGTGTTAGCCCTGCGATGAAGTGGTTAAATCAAAACTTGTGGATCTATTATAGTAAGTGACGCGTACACTGGATGTGCTGTCTTCTCCGCCAGGGATCGCTGTCTTTACTGATACAGTGGGGGAAAAAAGTATTTGACCCCTTGCTGATTTTGCAGGTTTGCCCACTTACAAAGAATGCAACAATCTACAATTTTAATCATATGTACATTCTAACAGTGAAAGACAGAATCCCAAAGAAAATTCCAGAAAATCATCATATGAATTTATAAAAATTGATAACCATCTGATGAGGAAAAACAAGTATATGACCCCCTACCAAACAGCAAGTATTCTGGCTCCTACAAGCCAGTTAGTCTTTCTTTAAGACACAGCCCCAATCCCAACCAATTATCTACATCAAATACACCTGCCTCACCTCGTTACCTGTATAAAAGACACCTGTCAACACCCAAACAACCAGCATCCAACATCACCACCATGGGCAAGACCAAAGAGCTTTCTACGGACATCAGGGACAAGATTGTTGATCTGCACAAGGCTGGGATGGGCTACAAGAGAATCGGAAAGCAACTTGGAGAGAAAAGATCAACTGTCGGTGCAGTTATCAGGAAATGGAAGAAGCACCACACCACCGCCAACCTCCCTCGGTCTGGGCCTCCACACAAGATCTCGCCTCGAACGGTGAGGAATCATCCCAAAACCACAAGGGAGGAACTGATGAATCAACTGAAGGCAGCTGGGACCACAGTTACAAAAGAAACGGTTGGTAACACACTACGCCGTCATGGATTGAAATCCTGCAGCGCACGCAAGGTCCCCCTGCTCAAGAAGAAACATGTACAGGCCCGCATGAAGTTCGCCATTCACCACCTGGACGACT
>NC_060156.1:7269227-7293198 GCF_021292245.1 Micropterus dolomieu | reverse complement strand
AGAACACCATCCCCACCGTCAAGCATGGTGGTGGCAACATCATGCTTTGGGGGTGCTTTTCAGCCAAGGGGACGGGACAACTCCATCGTATTGAGGGGAGGATGGACGGGGCCATGTATCGTGGAATTCTGGACCAACATCTCCTTCCCTCAGTGAGAGAGCTGAAGATGGGTCGAGGATGGGTGTTTCAGCACGACAACGACCCTAAGCACACCGCCAAAGCAACAAAAGAGTGGCTGAAGAAGAAGCACATCAAGGTTCTGGAGTGGCCTAGCCAGTCTCCAGACCTGAATCCAATTGAAAATCTAAAATTCGAGTTGCCAGGCGACAACCTCGGAACCTGAATGATTTGGAGGCTGTCTGCAGGGAGGAGTGGGCCAACATCCCTGCCGAAATGTGCACAAACCTTGTCACCAACTATAAAAACCGTTTGACGTCTGTGCTGGCCAATAATGGCTTTTCTACAAAATATTAACATGCTGTTTGGTAGGGGGTCAAATACTTGTTTTTCCTCATCAGATGGTTATCAATTTTTATAAATTCATATGATGTGATTTTCTGGGATTTTCTTTGGGATTCTGTCTTTCACTGTTAGAATGTACATATGATTAAAATTGTAGATTGTTGCATTCTTTGTAAGTGGGCAAACCTGCAAAATCAGCAAGGGGTCAAATACTTTTTTCCCCCACTGTATGATCCTGGGCAGATGATTTGCATCTTTAAAAGTCCCGCAAATAACATTTTTACACAACAGTGATCATCTTGAACTGATACCGATATGCTGATGTACTTAAAATGAATACATCACACCACCTTTTAAAGCCTCTTTCTATCATATATCAGCACAACACAAAATTCTCCTTTTCAATAAACACTGTTGGTTCTGGTTGCAATTATTGAATCACAAGAGCTCTGAAAACCCATAGAGGATGCCAGTTTCCTTGTTTGTTTATATTCATTATACAGATGTCTTAACATTAATAGGGTAATTATTTATAGATGTCTAAATGATACACATTTATGCAGATGCTTCTTTAATCTGAATCTGTGTCCTGTCAGAATAAAGGACACAAAAAAAATGTTAAGATGATACATGCACAAGTGTCGTTCTCATCGTTTTATTGGAGTATTAAGTAAGTATTAAGTTGTATTTCTCTATTGTCACCCTTGTCTGTCTCAAGCAGCATGTTTACTGATGTGTGGGGATTCAAATGTTAAGTTCTGTGAATTATTTCTGCCAGTGATCAGGGAGCAGAGTTTGTGTGTGTATCTGTAAGAGCTTAACTGCAGATAAATGGTTTAGCTACACTATCCAGCTCTGTTACTCAGCCATTCAAAATTGCTTCGACTCTCTTCTTTGTCAGCTTTTTTAAGTACCTCATGTGTGTCATTTTAGCTTGGCCTTTTATAGAAATACTGTAGTTCTAATGGTTCATTTGCTATTGTGAACTGAATCTGATTTTATGGTTCACTTTTATCTACAGTATACTCTTATGTATTCTCTACTTTATGTGATTTGTTTCTCCTCTTAAATTGTCGGATAGTTTGCTGTTATATTATCATTTTATTTAGTTTGATTCATTATCTGTATGTATTTATATTTTTTATTCATTTTCTTAAACGTACCATGAAAATTAAGATTTATCCACTCCAGAGAAACTCCAGAGAAACTCCAGAGAAAGGTGTAGGAAAGAAGTTACACTAACAGAAAGTATAGCACAAGGCTGGAGTGTGGGATTTATTATACACCATGCCCTATCTCACAGTACATGGACTTTACTGTCAGGCATTATTTTACAGGAGAGGGAGATTACAATAGAATAGAGAGACTTGTTTTTTTATGACATGACTTGTATTGTGAGCTATATATATTGTAATTTGTGGATTGAGAAAATATATGTATCAATCTAAAGTCAAATAATATTATCAGTTATGCCATATTAGCAATATTAGCACACATTACATTGCTTGAATGTTTTATTTTGTAGCAACCTTTAGAAACTCTCTTGTCATTGCTGGAACACATATCAATTTGTCTACTGCTCTGAAACTTACTCTTTCCTTTTGGTTAGTAACGTCACACAGTCAATAAAACATCTTAGGTGCTCCATTTTCATTCCAGAAACAAATACTCATGAATCAGCTCAGCGTGTTCAGATATGCATCAACCAATCATTAAAGCATTAACGTGATAATGTGTCTTGCAAACGTAATTACCCACCATTACAACTAAGAATTGCATTGCCGATGAAAAATAAATCATGATCCTGCATCAATAGTGTTTCTAGAACAGCTGTGGTATTTTATTACCATACCATTGACAGACCAGGGTGTGGTGCACTTATCCAATCAAGTGGAGGAAGGGTTCAGGCATGAAGGGTCAATCATCTATTGTCTGTCTATTGACATCTTTGTCAAACTATTTCATCCATGGCCTTGCCTCAAGTTCCTTCCCTCACTTCCCTGGCAGTGTACAGAGACAAAGAAGATGGAAGATCTTAAGGTTTTAATATTATGTTTGATTAAACTGCATACTGGTAAAAGACGTTGGATGCAGATTGTTTGTGGTGCCTGTTGGCCTTTGTGGTGCTGTCGCCAGTAATGTAGTTGTCGAAGTGAAGTGATGTTGCACCAGCGCTCCTCAATCAACCTCCAGTAGTGGCGTAGATTGAACAGATTGTTGGTGAATTGCAGTGAGTTTGCACTCTGTCAGGAATGTTTGCAATCAGACCCACTTCAGAAACAGATGGGCTGCTCATTGGGCACACAGGAGGCCAACGACCATGAAACAAATAGAGGTGCACAAGTATAGCAGGATTAGCAAAACGGTAGTGAAACTCTTTCACCGGGCTGTGTGTGCGTGTGTCTGCGTGTGTGTGTGTGTGCGTGTGTCTGCGTGTGTGTGTGTGTGTGTGTGTGTGCGTGCGCACGCTCTCCATCTGGCTCACATCAAGTAATTCTGTTAGCACTTTTATTTTACAGTACAGAAACAAGGCATTTACTTTAATTATGACAATTACTTAGTAATTTGCTTATTCTTTGGGGATTGCATTTCATTAAAGCCACACTTGGGCATGTTGCACAAAGTGTTAACTGGCTCCGTCGTGTTGGGACAGCAGGATTAATTTTCATCAAAGAGCAAGGAAATAACCATTTACAAAGCAATATTGTATGAACATAGCGATAACGTTATAATACCAGGTGTTATTTATTTATATATATGTGTGTGTGTGTGTGTGTATATATCTGAATACTTCTTCAACCACTAACTATAGCAACACAAATATGTCATTGACAGCAGGATAATTATAGCTGTCGAGAACAGAAAAACAAAGCTCTCTTTTATAATACTATTCAATGATGTGAAGCAGACAATCCATCATGAGAAAGATTTTGAGCAGTTGACAGCTTGACAGGGTGAGCCTGTTACTTGTCCAGATATTAAAAGTGACAGTGCCTGAGAGGAGCACATGCCTTTCAGCTGCTATGTTACTTTCCTGCTCATGCTCATCTATTAATACGCATCAGATATAATGGACAGGACTAATTATTTGAAGCCTGGAGTAAACTGTATTGAGAGGTTAGCTCTAATAGTCATAATGGAGGTCTCAAGCTTGAAATAAAAAAATAATTTTCTCCCTCATTAGACAATGGATTTGGAGCTGGTGTTTGGGGGTGTATATTATATTTTAAAGGAAAGATTAACTGCTGAAACCGTTGCTTTCAGTCCATGGTGCATCTCTCTATCCTTTTTCTAATAGTCATTGATAAATGTTAATGACACAATGATTCTGGTGTAGCTACAATCAGATTCTCACAGAAACATTTTGGCAAATTCTCCATCAGAAGAAGTCTCTGTACTTCACATGGCAACTCACAAGACATATGTGTTTAGTGGGTTTTAAGGGAGAGTACTGGGGGGAAAAAACTGTTGCCCTAGTGCAGTTACTAGGGGTTGCCAAAAGCATTATGGGAAGTATTTGAAATCATTAAATGATATAAAACGAAGAGGCAGACTGGGGGAGAGTGGATACACCAAAAAGAGAATTACAACGCTTACTCACAAAATAACTCCTGAGCTGAACATCATTGACTAATGATATAAAACCGTGTGAAGACATCTGTGCAGTTCTCCATTGTCTGCCATTTCTCCACTATTGTCAACCCCTTGGATCTGTGTACCATTGACCATTAATAATAAACAGCAACTACTGTGTGCTGGTGAGAACTCGTGGATGAAAAAGGAAGAGAGGGAATAAATGTGCAAAAAAAAAAGGCAGCAGATTATTAAGGGAAAGAACTTGTCTTTCTTTGTTTCCTCCTCAGTGGGAGAATGCTCAGCTGCAGCAGTTTTTGCTCTTCATGGTAACACACAATGTCTGTGCTGTATGTTCAAAGCCTAAATATGGTGCATTAGCATACAAATCACATACAAAAAGTTAGAAATATAGAAACTGTGTTTCTGTTGAATGAAGCAATCTTATTTTTATTTTGCATTCTACAGAATGTGTTATATATAGAAAAACAATCACCCAAGTCTAACCTTCATAGTGTATGAGTTGCAGTGATGTAATAAGGACATTAATTGTGCACGGTTCCCTTAAGGGCCTTCAAAATAAAGAGAAAAAATAAAGTTTAATATACTTTCAACTAGCGCTAATCATTCCTTAGGGTCATTTAGAGTGCTTTTTGAATATGCATTACAGGGAAAAGGGCTTCCTTGCCACTGCTCACAGAGCACTTTTGACTGGCTATTAATATATTATGTTAGTTTCCTCTCAAGGAAATAAAGTCAAAGTAAATTACTACAACCCCATTATTTTGGCAACAATGTGTGGTACGTAACCAGAAATTTGGAAAGAACTGCTTATTTGATTATGTCTGTAATGCAACCATATGGGAAAAGTGGTAAACACATTTATGTTCAATAGTCTATTTTTAGAATCATAAAGGTAAAAATGTTTTTTTTCTCCGCCATTGTTGCTTTATTTGCATTACAATATACTATTTTACTATAATACTGTGTTAGGAGTTTATCCACCGCAATGTGTACCAAAGAAAGGACAAATTAATATGTTCTGGTAATCAAAACTACATGTATATTCACATTTATTTGTTTTCTTGGGGCAAATCTTTTGTTTATATTTGGGCAATGTGTTAGAAGACAATGATGTAAACTTTCAAGTCTTATTTTCTCAATTTAATACATTTGTGTTGCTTTTGTTATTTAAAATGTACTTAATTTGTCAAAGGTCTTTATTTTTAACGGCACATTTTTTTTCACTGTTCTAACTTACTGTATTTTTTTGAAAGTGACTGAGCTTCAAGCCCTATTCATACAGCGTTTATAACCCACCCAGTGCACAGTAACTTTCCATTGTTTTGTCCATCTTCCACTCAGGTCGCAGTAAAAAGAAGGAGCATTGCCTGAATGAGAAGTTGTACCAACTGGAGGAAACAGAGGCTTGTCTCTGTGATGAGTTTTTGTCTCAGCCCCATGGGAACTGGTCTGCTTGCATCCTCCCTGATCCTTCAGCTCCAGGGTCCCTGCAGGGCTGGATGAGTCACCGGGAAAAAAAGGAGTGTGGCCACGGTCTGCGCTACAGAGCTGTGGCCTGCATTGACCAGCAGGGACACCTGGTCAACCCCACACTCTGTACTGACTCAGGTAGGAGTCACATAAACACATTGTCGGAATTAGGAATTTCACTGGCATAATATATTGGCCATTTACAAGCCTACACAATTGTAGCCTGATAATTAGACTGAATCTGCATTTGTTTTACTTGATTCATTCAGCATGAGTTTAAGTTAGCAGATTTCTATTTGGGAGGGTGGGGTTATTTTGGTTTAGTTTGCTGTCCCGTCTACATCATTTTCAGTTGACAAGGAAGCTTTAGTAGCAGTTGTAATTTATCAGACTGACCACATAAATATTTGGATTTAAGAGAGAAAGTCAACTTACTTACGTATCATGAGTAAGTAAGTAAGAATGCTTGTTGCAATTTTCTGTCACAATTTTTCATGGATGAACCTAAGTAGCATGCTTTCTATGTAGTGAGATGGCAAACTCGGCTAAAAAGCTGTCAGTAGGCACTAGGGCTATTTAAATCACTGAACAAATACCAACTGTGGACGGAGTTTCAGAGTTCTGGTGCGAGGTTAACAACTATTGGTTTAAAATACTTTATCAAAAGTGAAAGACACATTCAAAGGGTATTTTTAGCATCATATCAGCTATTTAACGCAATCAATGCAATTTCAGAGCATTTTTATGCAAAACATGATTTTCACTTGGAAATTATAATATACTGAGCTGTTGTGCCATTTGGGTAAGATAACCCCATAACCATTAGTCTGAATAGTTAAGTAAAAGCAACATATTCAGTACAATATATAGTACATATTAGTAGTCAGAATAATCATAAATAAAATCATGATATTGGTGAAACCTAAACTTTAATGCCATCTTGTAGGTGGTTGTTATGTAAAGTGTTAGTTTCTATGTATTTGTCCTATTTTTATGCATATTTCATTGTGATAGACAGTTTTGTGAATAATACCCATAAAGTTATCCAGGCAGCAAACAAGCAAGAAGAATTATACAGTGTGAAAACCTTTGAACAGTTTCACTATGTCGTGTTGGCACAGTGTTGGAACGAGACACTCATTAGACAGATAATTAGCTCTTGGTGTCGTGGTGAGCAAGTCCAAGGTCTGGCGGAGCGCAGGCCAGTGGCATCTCTGCCTGACATTATTAATGTGATCCTCAGCGCAGCTGCTGACCAAGTCTGAATCAGGCCTCCCCCTCCTGTCCGCCAATGTTCAATTTCAGGCTACATGGTGGAGGTATGCCACATCCCTTGCCCCCTCGACTGTAAGCTCAGTGACTGGTCAGCCTGGTCAGCCTGCAGTACGTCCTGTGGCAGCGGGTTGAAGATCAGGTCCAAGTGGCTCAGGGAGAAAGCTTTCAATGGGGGACGCCCATGCCCCAAGCTGGATTTGAAAAACCAGGTAAGACGTGCACCAGTGCTTGCATATCAGTGGCATCCTGTACAGTACAAGAGGGAAACAAATTGTGGAAGGTAACTGTTATTGTGACAGCATGCTGATGTTTATGTTATCACTCTGTCTTTAAAGTTAGAATGGACTCATAATGGTATCCCAGAGCCATTGTTTGTCCAACACCTGCTTGTGCAGTTTATGGGCATAACACTCTTCCTCGTATAAATGAAAAGAAAACCCCACAAAGTTGCATCATCGATCTACATTGTTCTCAGGTCACTTCATCCGGGACTTTTTCCAGGGACACATATAATAGAATGCAGATAAGGCAAATCTATACTCCGAGTCCACTCATGTTCACCACCATAGTACATTGAATAGGGAGGCCGACGGCCTTGCAAATGCTAGTAGTTTCCACACTGCTCCATGTTTTACACAGACATACTGCATTCTCTTACTGCGAACATTAGTATGGTGCATGCAGTAGATTGCATCTCAATTTTTTACACATCACCATTATGCTTTTGGAGTACATTTATCTCCAGCTCAGGTTGTGTTGCAGCTCAATGCTGTCACATAAATAAACAGTGTAGTTGTTGCATTCAGCTCACATTTCAATGACAAGTTTATTACCCTTCAGCCAGTGGGACTCCTGGGTGACCTGTTCATTTTCTGGTGTCTTCTGTCAGACAAAATCATTTGACTTGCAAGACATGCCCTTTCCTTGACATAAAAACAGGATGCTGTTAAGTAACAAAAGGAATGGGGGTAGAGAGGGAGAAGTAGACAGATGGGAGCTTTTGATATTCCATAGTCAGGTTTTACCCATAGCTCTGAATATTCTATTACAGCATATCTCCCTCACGGGGTCATGGTTTAAAGAGGGGAAGTGTTTTATGAATGCTGCCTGTACGCTTGAATGGGCTTGACAGGACACTCTACAGTTTGTGGAGGTCAGTATGGAGATGAGGCACGGCTGTGTGAAAAATATTCCGGTGTGTTCTAGTGGAGATTTGTGTACAGATGGTTAAGTGCCCACTAACAAGGTCTATATGGCCCCTGTAGTTATGACCTGTAATAACCCTTGAGACTGAAAGTGGAGCTTGCTGTTGCTAAGCCCTCGCGGATTTATCCTGAGGGTGGACTAGTGCTCATTGTTACCATTATCAAATTGGTCATTTAAAGTGAAGTACATCTGTCCGAGGTGTGGGTGGAAAGATACTATAACCTCTACTCTAGTTCAATAGGTACTGCTGTTATGATAAGCAAGGGAACTCCTGCATGGGTGACTTGTTGACATGGTCTCAAAAAACCCTTGAATCAGCGCACTTCACCGCTCAGACTCCATACTTTCATTTTGTCCGTAGTACTTAATTTAGTCTCTGATAGGGTGCGGCGTGACAAAGAATATTCACATTCCTAATGACTGCCCTCCTCTCACACAAATATTCTCTTATCGTCCCACTGTGAACTACTCACTAGCCAAAGTGTGGCCTCGCTCCCACCAGCAGATGTTTCCCCTCGAGCCGCGGCCAGAAGTGACTGGCTTGACAGAGCTGAAATCTACAGTGGCACTACAGCTCACACAGCTCATCCTCTCATCACATGGCTGAGTGAGCAAGAAAAATAGATAGGGAGAGAGACAGAAAAGGAGAGAAAGTGCCACAGTGAAAATAATGAGCAAAAATGGCTAGAATGTCTAACAGACTGTGTAGGAGTTGGGCTGTAAAGTAAACTGTAAGTGTGGTGTTAATTAGATAGTCTTTAAGATTAAATGCAAGAGCAATCAAGAAGTGTTATCGAGATGAATAATTCATGCGTTCCCTTACTGGAAACCTGTATTTGTGGATCTCTTGGCCCCCCTCAGAATTGAGTATTCAAGGAAGTGGTTTGGGCAACCCCACCCAAATTTGCCATCCGAAATAGCGCATGGTCGCCAAACACATCAGTTAGTGCTCATCTATAAAGCCTTTTCTCTTGTAACATTAAAAGTAAAACATGTTGTTTGAAAATACAGACAACGAAGCATAATACTTCTGTCTTGTTTGGCCAATGATGTAAGCTAAGCAGCTAAACACGGTTATGTTATTGTGATAAGTGTTACATCAGACTCATTTCATTCTGCTTCTTAATACTCAGACTAACAAGCTCTACACTGCAGTACAAGATGCTGTTTCTTTATTTCTATGTCCTCGCCATA
Organism: Micropterus dolomieu; assembly: GCF_021292245.1. Lineage (NCBI taxonomy): Eukaryota > Metazoa > Chordata > Actinopteri > Centrarchiformes > Centrarchidae > Micropterus > Micropterus dolomieu. Next base: position 7,283,993 of record NC_060156.1, on the reverse strand, counting down.
GATTATCAGATGGCGAGGATGCTGACTTTTTGCCTGGGACATGTTGGCTTAAGCCTCAGTTTTTCAGCACGAAATGCGTGTTGACATCAAGTGCATATTTAAGATATGCTTTGTAAGGGCTCTATGTCAGTTTTGTAGGCCTATATCAAAATTATCTATCATAAAATTAGCAGCAGGCTTGCAAACCTGTTGTAAGAAGTTTTAACTGTAAGTTTTAACAAAGTGAATATGTTTTTGTTCCAGACTTTAGAAAACAGCTGCATATTCTGAATGTTGGTTTTGCCTGTTATTTCTATTTTTATATAGTTATACTGGGACATTCTACACCTTATTTTCTCTATTGTCTTGCGAGAATAAATTATTTATTTTCTTAGTGACATATTCTGAATATTTCATTCTTGAACAGTGTGTATAAGCACTAATAGACACACAATGCACATTTTCTTCCTATGCATTTGTCAGTAAAACATTCCATATATGCTTATAATGTATTTTTTTATTTAAAAAATGCCAGTAAATTTCCAAATTCTGATATAGTGGCTTCACAGATTGACTTTACAGTACATCTACAGTATTTGTAGCCCATATCTAAATACAAGTCGCCCTGAGAGACTGCTGCAGAGAACTCACAGATGTCAAAGCAGAGCTCCCAGAGAAACGCACTAACTGGATCTATAATTACAGGAGACATTTGAATTTCATCAAAACTCCCACAAGTGTTTACCGTCAAATGCTCAGATGCCAAATGGTATCTGCCATATATACAACAAAATTGTCTGCCAGCCATAGTGCTAGTGAGATAGTTATTTTTCATTATATTAATGCCTGGGGCCTCCCTTCCATCCACTCTGGGCCTGTCCTATGGCAAAACATCATTCCTGTCCACCTACGAGGCTCCTCTGCCTTATGGTGTGAGTGGTGGTAGGTTTGTGTGTGTGTGAGAGAGAGATCTATAATGGTATAAGACAGGTGCCGTTGTTTGTATGGATTTGTATGGATGATTGAATTAGCTCTGGTAATTTGCAACTTATACAACAGAAGGACAAACTGTTACATTTGTCACATTACATTTCATTACTATCATTAATATTGAGTTGATTATTCTACTTCTGTTGTTATACTATTGTGTCACATGTATGCTTTATTTTTATATACTGTAGCTTTATGTACTGCATGTTGGATTATCTTTTTTTATTTGTTCTTGTCGGTGTTTGTTATACCCCAAAATGCAATATCTCAAAAAAGATATTAAAAAAATGAACAATTAAACTATACTCAAAAAATATCAGCAGCAGGAAAACACATGCACAGTTGTTCTAATAATCTTGTAAGACTGGTTTGTATTAGCAGATTAGTCATTCCCAGGTGCCATCCTGTTAATTTTGCTACTTGGAGTTGTGTGGAACACATCACCAATTTGAGTTTCAATATATTTCTGGTCTCAGAATATCCCTTCCTGCTGTCACTGTAAAATCCTCATTTCCATAGAATCACATCCCCCTCTTTATAGATACCGCAAAATCAATGTGGTTCATTTGTGATCTTGATGTGCTGATGGAAAATGAAACAAGGTTTGTTGTTCTGTTCTGTTCTACTCTGTTGCGTTGTGAATGGCACATACTGCATAGACAGAGAGAGTGAATGTGCTTTAATTTGACAATAAATATTATTATAAGAACAATGTGGCCATTTGAGCCCTGATGTGAGCTCTAATTTGTAAATGTATTTCTGGTAAGTAGTTTGGGTAAATGTTTTATCCCTCCTCTTAGAGTAGAGTTCAGAGGAACATAATTAGCAGATATTCATTAGCACTTAATAATTAAGCCCCTTTTTCTTACAAACCCTGTGTATCACATGTTGAACATGGGTTCAAATCACATGTGAGCGTTCATATTATATTAGTCATGCGTAAATATTGGTGAACAGTCCTGCATCCTCAAGTTAAATTTTACAGTTAGGGCTGCCAACTTTTCAGTGTAGATTAGAGTGAGATTCAGTATCGGTGAAGTTGGTGCCGCAGGGGTCGTGGTCATCACTCCTTAACCCCAGGAATTTTCTTTACAAAGTTCAGCAGCCAAATTCACAATTTTACCAACCTCCAGACATCAAAGCCTAATTCAGGAGATCAAACCTAAACAGGATATCAAGGGATCTTCCCCCAGAAAATTGTTAATTTCAGCGACTGTTGGAACTGGATTGTACTGAATTTGTCATTTTGTTGCGAAAATATGGAGTTGGAAGGACAGAGGGAAGAACGGGCTCTGGGAAGATGTCATTGAAAAATAGGACTCTCGGGAGAATCTGGAGGGTTAAATACATGAGCAGATGCTATTGGAGATTTGATTTTCAAATTTGCAGCACCAAAAATAACACATTTTTAAAACCATACAAACTTTAAAAGCAGCACATTATGATCATGCTTAAGTTGATAATTTTAGCCAAATAAGTGGTAAATATACATCAAAAAGCTATACTCGGAAGAATAGAATTGATAGATCTATGGCACATTATTTATCCTACTGTCAACTGATGGTGTTTCATTTGCAACTTACAGCATACAAGGAAATGCATCAAGATATGAAATATATGTATATTAAGGAAATTACACACCGTCAATAGTTATATCAGGATCACTATAAATGAATGTGCTAGCTTTTGCTAATGTTCAAGTCTAGCACTTTTTATTATGAGGAGTACATTATGATCAGTTCATCAAACTTTCTGTTAATGGAAGCTGCTGTTGTTGGTTGAATTTTCGCAAAACTCTACTAGTAACGCAACCACTCTAGTCACAAACTGGCTGCAACTCCCAGTGCAAGAGTGGGTACACTTGATTACAATCCCGGCATGGATGGAGATGATTTGCATTATCAGTTATAAATTTCGTTGTGTGACAAAATGGACTTGTGGCATGAGAGCATGTGAAAAGTATCAATTGTGTGAGAGCTGGCAGCCCTGGTCACAGAACAGGGCTGTTGTGCTTTGACACGATTAAAATTGGTCATTGCTAAGGGTGACTCAAACATTGCAATTTGAAAAATTAAGATCGAAAAACATAACTGCGAATCACAGGATAGAAAAATGCATCGGCTGCTTCATGGCAAGCCTGTGAGCTGCAGGCAGACAATCCAAGTTATGCTCACACCTGACTTACAGTATGCAACGCACTTTTTGCAATCTATAAAAAATGTCTCGCATTTCTCATTATTTTTCTCCACCTAGCAGCTGGTGCTCTAAATAGCCTTTGATCAGCAAGCTTGTATGCCAACAGTCTGATCATGCCACTTCAGGACAGATTTATGGAGGAAATAATCATGTGTGCACTCCACATTTACTGCCACTGACTCTGCTACTCTGAGCAATGACCAATTTATCATTAGTGGAAGCCAACAAACACACACTTCAAGGCAGAAATGTTTTTCTGCCATGTATCACCATTGTCAACACCATGTTCATTCCCCAAATTAAGCACTTGGTGCTTGCTTGGTGCAGTAAGCAATTTGAGGGAGGATACATCTCCCTTGTTAGCAAAATTACCAAAATGAACACCCCTTGTTAACCTTGTTATCCATGGTACTGTCCGTGGTGCTGAATAAGCAGACTGATTTGTAATTGATTTGTAACTTTTTCTCTGAGTCCCGCCCTTCCGTCAGATTCATCTTGGATCTATAATATTCTCTTTTATACTATATTGCAGCCTACACACTCTATAGAGTAGTTTCACCTTCATGATCAAAGAGACAAGTAGCAACATGTAGTCTGGGGTTCTCCCATTGCTTAAAAATGAACAAATTACTGACTGCTTATACAGTATATCATCACTGATTGTACTGGTTCATTTCAGCTGGGTGTGTACTTGGCAAATGTCGGTAAGCTAGGAGGCTGCTGATGCGGCTGGCTGTTATTCTCAGAATACTTTGAGCTTTGCTGTGGTGTCTGTTTAGCAGAACAGGCAAAACTGTCAGATACATACAGTTCATTATCGGCATTAACGTTGAGGGTTTTTTATTGCTTACCCACAGATCTGCTTGTGGGCCATGGCATGGTGCCTGCTGGTATGGCTGCCAAGCTAAGCTCTTATGGTGCTCTTATCTACCCATGCCAAGTTGGTTGTTTTTTGCTTGGCAACATATTGAGACGCTTTATGCTAGTGGTTAAAAAAGCAATATATTTAGAGTACCCATGTCAGCACTTGGTAAGTTTTGAGGTATTAATATGTCCCTAATGTTGTTGGCATTTTTTGGTGACCTTCCTCTTGGATTGGTTTGGTTTGGTGAACTGATTCAAGGCCACATATTTCATATCAGCATTCGAGACATATTATTAACTCAAAAATATGGAGTTAAGGGACAGCTTGCCCTGCTGTTCTTATTTTATAAATTAGGCCTGGACAGCTGAGCTCTTGTTAAACTTCCCTGGATCAACTGCAGGACTATGATCACACTCAATGAACTCGTGGCCATCTGCTGTTTATCAATGCTGCTTTTCATAGAGGAGATTTTGTCTGCTCCAAGCCAAGACTCTTGAGCTTGTAATTTGAATGAGTTAATGAATAATGTACTGGCAAGGTGATGAGTCTTAGCACTATGCTGCATATCTGGTGGATCTATTTTCTTCAGTTCCCTAGTTCCCTAGTAATGGAAAAATAAAACCAGCTGGCCCAGGATTGACAACATTCGTACACTAAGGCAGTATGCAAGGCAGCCTTAATTACACTGTACACTCTCTTATGGCATTAGTTATATACTGTGTTGTGGCCAGGTGGAGCAGTGGCCTCTTATACAGACAAAATGATACTAGACAAACCAACATGGGAGGCTGGCTCTATCCTTGGGTTGAAAGAGTCATTGCCATATTGTCCCTTATGTGCAACACCTTTCACCCACTGCATAGAACCATATGTACTTTTGGCAGGACCTCTGCTACCTTATACCCCAACTAATAGACAACCATAACAGCCAGGTGTTTTTCACTGCAATTAACTTTTTTGCTAACAATCTGACACTGTCAACATCTGGCATTGTTCTCTGCCTCATTAAGCATTATCACTATCTTATCTGTCAATTATACACTTACAGCTGTTATTCAACAACGTAAGCTGCTTTGCTTATCAACTTATTCAAGTGCAATTCAAAGTACTACTGGTGAATAACTTGGTTCCTTTAATTTTTGATTTATATATGATGTTCTCTTTTTTATTTATCCCTGCATATTGGTTCTTTCTTTGTGTATATTACTCCTTTCTACTGTGCTTTCACAGTTTTTACTGTAGTTGATGATTCATTTCCTTAGCTTATCGTAGTTTAACTTAGAAAGGCTTGGCTTTCAATTGACCTCGTCTAATGTTGTCCACTGTGGACTACAGTTCATCAACATTTTGCAGTAAATTCACAATAGATTCATTCTTCTTGTCACCTGGCTTGGTATTAGAGGAAGAGCCTGGTCGAAGTTGAGGTAGTGTGAGCAAGGAGAACACCTGGCAGGGATGTACTGGGACTGAAATTCAGCCCGGGACTTTGAGACGGAGAGGCCTTTTATGCGAACGCCCTTTGGGGCCGTGAAGAAAGATTTTTTGAAGTTATTTTAATATATAGTGTTGTACTTGTATCCAGTCAATTTCATTAAGAGGAAGACTTTCAAGAAACATTTTATGGCACCTGCCTTTTAAGTTTGTAGCCTATAAGCAAGGCACCACTGCACTGAACAAGACCGGTTCAGGCGAGCCTGAGTCAGTCAGCGTGCTAAAATAGTTAAATATAATCAAAAACTACAATGCAGTCTCATAAAATAAAGTGTGCGCATCAAAATCAAAGCCCTCATCTTCAGCTCTGGATAGAACTATCAGGAATTAACAATAAAAATAATCCATTCTCTTATTCTATCAATGGATGATTGCGTACCTGCTGCTTCTCTTTCTCGTCCTTCTCCTATAGCTCCTCCTCTTCCTCCTCCTCTTCCTTCTTCCTTCAACTGTTGTTTATAATATATAGAAATACAGTGAACAAAATTATAAACGCTACACTTTCTCTATGTACACTAAAGGCCTATTTCTCTCAAATATTGTTCACAAATCTGTGTTAGTAAGCACTTCTCCTTTGCCGAGATAATCCATCCACCTCACAGGTGTGGCATATCAAGATGCTGATCAGACAGCATGGGTATTGCACATGTGTGCCTTAGGCTGGCCACAATAAAAGGCCACTCGAAAATGTGTAGTTACACTGTATTGGGGGGGTCCGGGTCCTCTTCAATGGCTGTGCGAAGATGCAGTCAGGTCGACACCCTGATGAGGACGACGAGCATGCAGATGAGCTTCCCTGAGACGGTTCCTGACAGTTTGTGCAGAAATTCTTTGGTTATGCAAACCGATTGTTGCAGCAGCTGTCTGGGTGGCTGGTCTCAGATGATCTTGGATGTGACATTGGACATTTGGACATGGACATTTTGCTGTTTGTAGGAACTGCACATTTTTGAGTGGCCTTTTATTGTGCCCAGGTTAAGGCACACCTGTGCAATACCCATGATGTCTGATCAGCATCTTGAAATGCTAAGGAGAAGCAGAAAAAGGAGAAGTGCTTACTAACACAGACTGACAGATTTGTGAACAATATTTGAGAGAAATAGGCCTTTGTGTACATGGAGAAAGTTTTAGATCTTTGAGTTCGGCTCATGATGAATGGAGGCAAAAACAAAAGTGTTGTGTTTACAATTTTGTTCAGTGTATATAATATAGCCTACATGCCTACATATAAATGCATATGCAAATAATGTCAGTAGGTTTATATAATAAATGCATCACTTATCAGTGCCTGTGCTGGGTCCTGCCTCATCTGTGCCTGCCACAGAACCTTTCCACCAAGTTAGAGGTCTGTTAATTTGACGCATCTAGCTTAATTATTTTTATTTTTCGGCACCAAACATTTCTTTTTCCTCTTTCTTTCTTTCTTTTCTGATCGGCACTGTTGAGCCAATCAGATTTCAGCAAAAACTAGGCTCGGTCCATGTTGGGAGGGGCCGCTTGTATCCCCCCTCAATATTGAAAGTATTTGTTTGGCCCAGTCTGATAGATACAGACAGCGTTCACTGCAGCTGACCGGACGGCCAGCGCGGTCCCGGATTCTTTGAAGTTGAACATAAGAAACTGAAAAATAAAAACTGAAATGGACCGGCCGTTCAGGATTGAGACCGAAATTCCCGATGGCCAATCCGCCCCTGACACCTGGAGTGAGCATTTTCAAGAAAAGACAAAAATCACAAAATTTTACTTTTTCCTAAATGACTTTGTATTATCAGAGAGAAGTTGGCTGTTTTCTATCCTAATATAAGGGGAGTTCTCAAAGAAATTTTAATTCATCCTTAGGGAACCTTTAATAAACATTAAATAACCTAACAATCAAACACTTTGTCCCTTTCATCCATCTACAAGTGCCCATAGCAAGTCTACCGAATGGCTTAAACCCACTAAGAAAAAGAGAAACAAAACGCTAGATATTACCTGAGTGACGTTTGGAGCCGACTGCTGATGGAGCTACCTAAGGCAAATGAAGTGTAATTAACGTAGAGCAGTGCTTGGGCATGTGTTATTCTCCCCCTGCAGGCCCAGCATGCATATTGTTTAGGCAATGCTGCCACCAAGAAAGGCTACATTTATCTATCTTTGCTTAAATCCTCGAGCCACTCAGATGGTCCACACTATTTACCTCGGATACAAAGGTTAATCATAGCTTCTATCTGCTAATTAGAAAAACAAATTGTATTAAGTGGCTGGGTGAATATTAAATACAGGTGTTATGGGTGTGGTGTGGGGACAGAGTGGACCCAAACGCAACTCAGAGGATTAATGGGTTTATTTAGGGGAAAGAAAGGGGTTGAGGGACTGGGGCCGAGGAAGAGAGGAGGCACGGGAGAACTGGGAGGACGCCGTTGGGGAAGTCCGAGGGGAGAGGGCAGGTGAGCGAGCCCAGCCGACTTGACTGAGGACGAGGGTGAGCGAACCTGGGGAGAGACAGACAGACAAACAGGGTCAGACACAGCGGAGACAAAAGCAGAGGGAAATAGAAAAGATGCGAGCTTGAATGTTGAAGTGGCACCGGGTTAGGAGCGACGACGATCAAGCAGCGATGGAGTGGAGAACCCGGGGTAGAAGTACTGTTGGAGAAGAGGCTGATTGCTGGCAGGTGTGGCAGGCAGAGGAGGTGGCTGACAAGGTGCAGGTGTGGGTCGTTGGCTGGGCTCAGGAGCGGAGGGAGAGAGAGAGAGAGAGAGAGAGAGCACACACAGGGGAGGAGACACAGGGAGGCAGGCAGAGTACAGGGAAAAACAGAATCACAGACAAATAAAGGGAGAAATAACCAGGACACTCACCGTCAGGCGGGCTGCCACCACAACAACAGGCTCATCATTTGATAACTAGGATGACTTTTTTTAGACATAGTTATTGCACATTTGCTGTGAGCTTTGTAATCTTATACCACATAAATATAAATGCTAAGCCCTAGTTGGCCCTAGTCTTTACAGTAGACCTACATTCATTCAAGAAAATACCCTTTATTTATGTTTATTAGAATTAATAGTAAATCCGTTAAACACTAAAACACCTAGCAATTAGTTTTCTGTCTTGTACTGAATGAGAGTTTAAGAACATGGAGACACACAGTAGAATTAATAGTTAGCGGGAAGAAACACTAAGACAAAATGGCACAGATGGGACTTGTAGGAGTTTTTGTGTGAATTGTGTTGTGACAACGTTTTTCCCTTGAAGTACAAATTGATCATATGCTGTACTCATTTGAATGGTAAAACAGAGGTATTGGCTCCGATGATGATAGCGAAGCTCATTCCCAAATTTTTGTGTAAGTCTGTGAAAAAAGATCTTTGGCCATAGTTATTATTAAAAGAGGGTTCAGGGTTAATTGCTTGCATAATGTCTCTGCTAATGCATTACTGTCTTGTTGAGCTGTGTGTCCTTGTAATAGATTACAAAGTAAATGAGAAAAGGACATTGTTTTACTGCTGGAAATGGAGCTTGATGGCCAAATAATTTGTGTAATTATGGAAAGTCACGCCATTACCCTGCGGAAGAGCCAACGCAGCGGTGGGTCCAAGGAAGATGTTAGACATAGGATTAGACCTAATAGGAAGACAGTAGAAGAAAGAGAGAGAGAAGAAAGAGAGAGAGAGAGAGAGAGTATGATATATAAACCAACTCAGTGATCAAAAATTATGTTCGTGTGAATCTATGAACCCGACCTTTGCTGTTATATAAATGGGACACAGTATGTTGCTAGCTAATACACATTTTCACACAATCCTACAGTACAATAATAATATGCTGAATAAACATGTTTAGGTGATTATGTGTGCCAGGAAACAAGCTTGTTACTTTATTTCTATACAATAAGAGGGTAACTAGCTATGTGCATTAAGTTTAGATATCTAGTTTATATATTTCAAGTTGCATGTAGAATACCATAAGTGCTTTGATCCCATTCTTTTCTCATGGCAGTATTACTTCCCTTAGGAGACCATCTATGTTATCCCCCAGTCTTAAATCATCAGGAAGTGTGAAACAATCAGTGTGTCAGTAGGGCTTAAGAGCAGATGACATACTCAGACTTTTCATTGCCTTGGTACTTAATGCTCAATGGTGTTTTTTGCTGATTTTTATTGTTGTGATTCAGGTTTTCCAAATGAATGAGTGGGTTTCCATTTGTTGGTACAGTATGTTGGTTATCTAGAAAGCCAACACACACTTATTTGCTAAATGTTTTAGGCCTTGTGGCTTCATTTCATGGTACCTTCTCTCATCTAATTCATATTAGTTTAGATTTCAGCAAAGACAAAGGTTATTTTTGCAGCAGTACTGAATACTTTTCTGAAAAGCACAAATAGTTGTCTTACTCACCCAGGCAGTCATCCTAATGGCTACATTATTTGTTGGCACATTTTACTCATCATCTCATGAGTATTTTAGAGAGGTCATCATCACATGGCAATAGATCCCACTGTGTTTCTCAGAGTAGCCATTGTTTTCTAACGGATCCACGGGCCTGCTGACAGTAATAGTGCAGTTTATTTGAAGTTCTAGTCACACTATGACAGTTGGAGAGATTTTGAAGAATAGAGTGGTCCTCTTCTTGTCCTGTTTTCTCTTTTAAAATACAATTCCAAACCCTGCAGGAGGACCTGTTGGTGACTCACATGTCCTTTTGTATAAAGTTTGTTTGAGTGGTTGGGTGTATGTTTCCTTTGTATGCAATGTGTAGGAACCATACAGTGTGTATTATTGTGTGTGGATGTGCAGGTTGGTATTCTCATTGAGTCTTTGCAGGTGTGTATGTTTTTGGATTGAAGCCGTAAACTTTCTCTCATGAAGCAATCGAGAGAGTTTAACAATACGCAATTTACTTTACATTCCATGTACGCGGTAATTTCTTTTTTAACCTTAAATATAGTCATCATTACCTATTGCCTCTTAACCAGAAATGAGGATGGGCTTTCCTGATCCTGAGTTTGTCTCTGTCAGATGTGCTGAGTCATGAATGAATGAAATGAAGATGAGAAAAACAGTGACTGTAAATGTGAAAGGAGTCTACGTTTCCAGCAAATGTTAGTGCTGTCTTGGGTCAGGGGATTTAATATGAATGTCCTTTTTACTGTGAAAATAAAGTAGGATAGCCTGAACGGTTGCTTGTCTACACTTACTTTTAGACACCTTGTTTAAATACAGAGCACACAGCTTCTCTGAGCATATGCTCATTCACGCTGACTTCCCTCTCACCATCTCCTGACAAATTAATTTCTCAGAGTTGCCTTCAGCTGCAGGTCTGGCCATTGCACAGCTGTTGCAACTAACTCCAGCACTTTAAAACTCTCTCAGCACCATGAATCATTCAGTTTGGCAAAATATCCAGGACCGCTAGATTCACGGTAGATGATGAAGTACTTAATCATCCTTTACCCCTATTAATAAAACACAGAGCAGAATGCAGTATTATAAAATCAAATTTAAGCAAAACTATGCATTTCTGTCACTGCAGGCAAAATCTAAACTAATGATCATATCATTGTTCTTCTCTCCCCCGCCCAACTTCTGGCTTGTCATGCACTGCTAATATGGACATCCACGCAGGCTCAGGTCAGTGCTGTTCATTCTGTACATATACTCTGCTTTAGTTAATGAAGACAAAATGCATGCCAGATCTGTCCAAGTCACATTTACTCTTGTGACCCTTTACATCTTTTGGTCGAGAGAAAGAACAATAGTTTGATTGGAGAGAGTGCTATATGGATGGAAAAAATTTATGTGAACTGCATTTGGATTATATTCCATCTGCTTTTTCATTGGAGGGGCTCCTCATTTTCTAAAGAATGTTAGGACCTAATTATAATGTCGGTAAAACTTTTGAGAGTGTGCTCAAAGAAATTGAGCAAGGTAATATCATTCTTGTATTGCTTATCTAAAATGTATATCTGATATCAGATGTATCTTAAAGAGAACAAAAAGAGCAGAAGATAGACTGCCCTTATAACGCATAACCAATGAGAGAATACGGTCTGTACCAGCTGATTGTAACGGATAGCTTAGTCCTCTTTCTTATACTTGTGTTTGACCTAAGATGCACTTGGGAGGAAATGCTGCATTTGTTTTGCTCTGTCTGTGTAATGTAATAAACAAGTTTTGTTAAGTGTTATGGTTACATGATTTCCCATTGAACAAATGGCATTAGTGCTCAATAAATAGTATATACATTGTGGAAAGTGAGAGTCGTTTTTTTTCTGGTGATGAAAATTAGCTGTTAAGCTGGAATCCTACAATAGTAGTGGAGAAAGTGGGCACAGAGCAGTTGCCAGTTTACCCAGCAGGGGCATCTGCAGGGACAGATGGGAGATGATGAGGGTGTGTAATAGGCATCTGTGTGGCCCGTAGGGGAGGGAATACTCAGCACTCCTTCCTTCTCTCTAGTCTGCATCACATCATACACACACACTTATAGACACCCATTTCAGCTTGTCATAGCTTTTCCCACAAATTGTCCTCTAGAGTATACTTTTTACTGTGGCAGATTGAGAGTAAACATGTGTTTACAGGAGCATTGCGCTGGCTGTTCCCTTGGATATACAGACATGCCAGAGTCACTGGTTGAGTGGAGTGAAGTGAATAGGTTCCAGCCAATTATATCCTCAGCTGAAGGGCCTACTGCCATGGTCATTGTCATTATGCACCCCCCATGATGTTCTCTCCATAACATGCATACATTTTATTTCAGTGTGGGAAATAATAATAATAATAATAATAATTCTTGTGCTTTTCTGCAGTGGTTGCATGCTATACACATCAGTTAGTTCCTTGAGTCCCTGAGGTGAAAATTTCTTTAGTTTACTCATTGAACATTGCTTTTCATTTATATTACTCACAATCTATGCCTATGCTTTCAAACATGCTTTTTAGCCTGTCTGTCATACTCTGAATGTGCAAAATATAAGGAGGAAAAAAAGAAGAAATATTTCCTTAATTGGGAGTTGCATAGACCTCATTCCAGGGAGCAATATGCATATCCACAACTGCAGACGTTGATGTTAAAAATAAATGCAAAAAGAAGAGAATACTAGCACATGTTATGGTCTTATGCGTTGATATGTCCTATGTGTCCTATGTCCTAACTCCTAGATTAAGGCAATCAATTATACCTGAAAACATAAGGAAGTACTCTTTTTCTGTTGTTGTTAGACTTACCATAGAAAAACACATAAGGAATTTTGGTTTTGACATAGAGACACCTCACTGATGCACTATGAAAAGTAAGTGTCCCTAATATCTACATTCTCTCCAAATGTATGTGTTGCTCCCCTGACCTGGTGGTTGCCAGGGAGGTGGGTGTTTCTAAACCCTGCAACTTTATGTAGGAACAAAGAGGCAGAAAACTAGCTAGCGTTCAACTCCACTGCAGGATTTATTATGCTTCCTCAACACGGAAAATGACTTCCCGTGATAATCAATAAAAGGCTTATTATACCCTTTACATATGCACCAACTTTATAAATGTAGCGTATGTGTGTAAGCTAATTTGTAAGCATGTCCATTCTTTCAGGTAAAACACTCTCACACTTTCTTTCTATAATCCTCCATGTGTGTCCCTTTTGTGTGTATGTGTGTGCCTGTTCATCTGTGGGAATGCACATGGACATGTGCAGGTGTACGAGGCTGTGCGCTGCCACAGTGAATGCAGCCAATATGAGTGGAGGATTGAGCCCTGGTCCATTTGTACCATCAACACTGTGGACGACCTGCCAGCCTGCGGGGAGGGAGTCCAAAGCCGCAAGATCAGGTCAGTGAGCGGGTTAGGCTTGGCAGACTGCTGGCCTGGCACTGCAACACAGGCCAGGAGGGGTAAACTGGCATCGGTCCTGTAGCTGGCTCTCACATGGTCATGACATTTTCAATACCAGGGGAAAACAAACGGTCAAAAACAAACTACTACTTCCTAATGAGCGTTGTTAGATTTTTGCAGTGCCTTTGTAGTGGTAAAATACCAACAGAAGAAATCAATGAAGTGTTGACCTTTTTTGCAGGCAGCATATACAGGTGTTTGTATTAGATTATGCACCATTGGAAATTGGAAGTGCCAAAGTGAGCAACTGTGTCATTGCATCAAAAGCAACTGAATTGGTCTTGGTAAGCATAAATCTAGCTTTAAGTGCGAGTCACAACCACGAATATAAAACTGGTCCCACTCAGCTGCTGCCTGTACGGTTTTACAGAGACCCTCTATGTAGGAGTTACAAAAAGAATTTAAATTTTGAACAAACCTGCCAGTTTCCAGGTTCATCACAAGCTGTTAACAGTTCACTCAAGAATGAAAGACTGCTTGGGAACATGTTTGCTATGAAGGACTCTTTATATTAATCTAAAAATATATTACTTATTTCTGACATATGTTGATCAACCTTTTATAGGACACTTGCTTACACTAAACTCTGGGTGAAATTGTAGCAATCACCCTTTACACATCCTTACTAGTACTTTCCATAAGAGATTTCTGATCTTCCATGCCAATGGTTAAGGTTTAGCAACTAAAACCATTTGGAGTACGACCTTCATATTAGAAGGGAAAGAGAGAGTAGGAGAAACCAACGTTGACTTCCCAAGAAATCAAATAGTGTTTAAGTCACAACCAATTAAACCCAACCATCCAGCCTGACATCCTCCCATTTTGCAGCAGGATAATCCTTTGCCATTGAAAGTAATTACACTGAACAAAATTATAAACGCACCACTTTTGTTTTTGCCCCCATTCATCATGAGCTGAACTCAGAGATCTAAGACTTTCTCTATACACACACAAAAGGCCTGTTTCTCTCACATTATGTTCACAAATCTGTCAAAATCTTTTAGTGAGCACTTTTCCTTTGCTGAGATAATCCATCCACCTCACAGGTGTGGCATATCAAGATGCTGATCAGACAGCATGAAACCAGTCAATATCTGGTTTTACAACCATTTGCCTCACACAGTACAACACATCTCCTTCGCATAGAGGAGAAATGAACATTGAATTCATGGGCAACAGCTCTGGTGGACATTCCTGCAGTCATCATGCCAATTGCACGCTCCCTCAAAACATGCGAAATCTGTGGCATTGGGCCATAGCCTGTGGCATTTTCAAGTGGCGTTTTATTGTGGCCAGCCTAAGGCACACCTGTGGAATACCCATGCTGTCTGATCAGCATCTTGATATGCCACACCTGTGAGGTGGATGGATTATC